>NW_018408370.1:0-1223 GCF_002113885.1 Mizuhopecten yessoensis | reverse complement strand
TGTTTGTCAAATGGTTCGGCGGTTGTAACGCCAATTAAACCGATTATCAAAGCACTCGATGTCGAGCTAATGAACTTTACTGAGCCTGTGGACGACAGTCAGTAACGGCGATCATAAAGACTGGAATGGAACAATCACTTACAGTTTATCACTAAATGAAATCAGGACAGCAATTGGAACAGGTGGGAAGAACGTTGAGACGCTTGTTAAATTGTACAGATATAAACGTACATAACGTAACACCAGCGTCAGAGAGGTCTGCAATGCGATGCATATATTGATTATTTGCGCTGTAAAATTTAAATGAGAGAGATTAAACATGAAACCATCTGGATGATTCGGTTTTGTTATTCAACGAAAGCATCGGAAATACTAGTATTGAGCTATAATGTCCTTCTCAGATGTTTAATTCATAGTTTGTATACATAATAGGTATTAAGTTGTTTTCTATGTGTATTTGTTATTAAGAAACAATATTTTTAAATCTGAAACGCATCACATCTGTGATTTTGAAATTTCTCTTGTGTTTTTAATTGTCTTTTTATCATGTTTGGGATAAATGTTTTTTGCATAACATAGTGTGTCGTGTACTATTATTAATAACTCTACATAGGTACAATTAATTCGCAATCCCGAGCTCCCTACAAACATCGATGTATAAGTCCTGCAGAACTTGGAGAGACGGGTATGGGGATTTTTGCACCATGTTATCCTTGAAAAAACAAGGTTTTATATGTTACTTTTTCAATACCAATTCCGCTGACCAAACAAGTTAAAGCCTAGTGTTTTGCTAAACTAATTCGATGTTTCGCAAACAGTGGTAAAATCATAAAAGTAACAAAAATGTAAACAAAGGCCTTGTTACATACGTATTAAAAAGTACATTTTTTTATTTTATTTTTATTTCTATATTTGTAGAATTGTTAAGTCTGTAAATGCCGGATAGTTACACAGTTTGAAATACACATTGATCTGCATGTAATGTAACTAATTTTGACTCATGATGCCGTCACATTAACATCCTCGATATCTCAAGGCATTACGCTCTCTTACCTTTCCTGACTTCTGGAATACGTCATGACGACATAAAAGACCTTATACTTTAAAAATAAAGGAGTCTGATCTCTTGATTGACATCAAAAGAATCGGACGGCACCGGCACGGTAACATTGGCCGGTTATATAGTCGGGTATCAACTTTTAAGGACAGTGACACCAATCAAT
>NW_018408369.1:13836-49834 GCF_002113885.1 Mizuhopecten yessoensis | reverse complement strand
CCCGCCTCTCCTTCCTCCTCTTTCAACCTCTGAATACCCCGATTCTCTCCCTGCCCCGCCCCTCCTTTCCCTCCTCCTCCAACCCCTGTACACCCCTTCACTCCCTGCCCCGCCTCTCCTTTCCCTCCTCTTCCAACCCTGTACACCCCCGATTCACTCACTGCCCGCCTCAGCTTCCTCCTCTTCCAACCTCTGTACACCCCCAATTCATTCCCTACCTCGCCTCTCCTTCTTCCTCTTCCAACCTCTGTACCCCCCCGAGTCACTCCCTGCCCGTCTCTACTTCCTCCTCTTCCAACCTCTGTACACACCCGATTCATTCCCTCCCCCGCCTCTCCTTCCTCCTCTTTCAACCTTTGAATACCCCCGATTCTCTCCCTGCCCCGCCTCTCCTTTCCCTCCTCCTCCAACCTCTGTACACCCCTTCACTCCCTGCTCGCCTCTCCTATCCCTCCTCTTCGATCCTCTGTAGACCCCTTCACTCCCTGCCACGTTTCTCCTTTCCCTCCTCCTTTAACCTCTGTACACCCCCGATTCACTCCATCTCACCTCTCGGACACTGTCTATTCGGTATCTACGTCCCCCTCTCCCCCTTCCCCTCCCTCTCTCTCCTCCCCTCGATCGGTAAATGTCTACTCGGTATTTACGTCCCCCCCTCCCCTCCCCTCTCCCCTCTCCCCTCTAGGACACTGTCTACTCGGTATTTATGTCCCCTCCTCCTTTTCTCTCCTCCCCTCGATCGGACACTGTCTACTCGGTATCTACATGTACATCCCCTCTTCTTCCTCCTCCCTTCCCCTCCCCTCTCCCCTCTCGGACACTGTCTACTCGGTATTTACGTCCCCTCCTCTCCCCCTTCCCCTCTCCTCCCCTCCCATCTCCCCTCTCGGACACTGTCTATTCGGTATCTACGTTCCCCCCTCTCCCCCTCTTCTCCCCCTCCCCCTCCCATCTCCCCTCTCGGACACTGTCTAGTCGGTATCTACATCCTTACGCCTGACCCGGTAATGGAGTCTACTTACTAGTCCATAGATACACATTAGATTATGCAATACTAAATTGTACACTGCCATATATAGAGGATCGGCATAATTTGTATTATTTTCGTACGCATATAAATGTTTTAAGGATTTTTAGTATCGATCATACTCAATAACCAAAACTCTCCATGGGCAATCAAGTAACTTAGCCGCTGAATGTCCTGTCTAATATTACGTTAATTATATGCTATTTTGAAAAAGAGAAATGGTACATTTAGTTTTGTTATGCATCGGAAACCTTTTTTAGACATTCCGAGTGTACAGTGTATTTAGACCGTGGACCTCCGATCAATGTAAGATCCCTGTCGAGGTGGGTTACAGCTTCATGTACATTTGTTGTATCCAAAACGAAATTAAGGGAAGGACTCTGTGTCTAAAGAACTACTAAAGGAAAAACTACTTTGGAAGGCTCTGGTGATTTGTCTACAGAAAGACAGGGATCCTTTAAGTGGGATATCTGTGTTTCATTTTATCTCGTTCAACCAGACTCTTGTTTGCATGAGCAAGCTACGCCAGCGATCAAGCGTCTGGTTAAGCGATACTATTTGACAGACGACCTTAAAACGGAACGAAACGTTAAAAAACGGAATAAAAATACGTCATAAAGGAATGGTACGAAACAGCGTCCTCTAATATGAACTGTAAGGAAGGGAGATAAAGGGAGCTGCTGAATATGGTTTACTTACAAGAATTAAAGTTATCGTCGCCACATACATATTACAAATGTAATAAACAAAACATAGATAGATAAATGTTTAATAAACATATAAACTGACTGTTGAAATTCACTTCACCAGGTTTAACTTAAATTATAGATCAAAAGTCACATACAAATGTACCAAAACAGTAATAGGAAAACTAGTAGAGCTGTATGAAACGTACCGTGCTAACGTACCACAGGGGCCCGATAGTTTGTTTCAGTTGGTTTGAGCAATATTGGACGTTTTAGAGATTTAACTCAAATTACGGTTTATACGAGTGACCTACTTCCTATCATCATACACCGAAATCCATATCTGTGCATGATAGGGAAATTTAGTCATCGAACGCATGTGCAGGTATGTGAACTATGCCGGTTTTATACGAACGCACCCAGGTGGATACACCAACACAGAAAAGTACATCTGCTATTGATCCGGCCGTAATTAAAAGTGCACGTGTTTCTCCCTCGCTGAGGATGCAGCGTTTGGAGACTTCAAAACCTTCAAAATAAACCCACTTTCCCTTGAATACGGGAACACTGTTAAATTGTAAAACTCGCTTTAAAGAAATCCCTGGAATGAGAAGTTGAAGACGAATACAGTAAAACTTCGTTTTACTGCCACCATTTGTCCAGAGAAACTGTGGTGTTATAAAGGGGTTTGGCGATGAATTGTAGGAAATGTATAAAGGAATTCTTTAGAAACAAAAACAGCAATAAGGGTCATTGAGATACATTGGCGGTATCACTACATCGAGGCTTAGCTGGATACGCTTCAACCTTTTTGTTATACCTTACTCATAAACAGCATTATTTAAATACAATTTATGTTATTAACTTTATGCCTTGCATACATATGTTAATATATATTCAGTTAGTACATAAGCTTCATTTAAGCTAACCAAAACTACGTCACACAAAAGAAAGACGAACTGGCTTATTCAATACGTAACAATGATGAACTACATCCAAAGACCCGTTATTTATATACAAGCTATTCTAGAGAACTTGCTGTAATAGTTTAATAAAATATCCCATATTTGCCATCTTTGTTACCGCCATCATAAAATGTCATGGCCCCTTTTTCTTTTATCACAAGACTTCCTCCTCCGTTCCCTTCGATGTATCGCCAAACCTCCTGATAACGCCAACATGTCGATTACTTGTTAAATGGCGGAAGCATTCAACGATATACGGTGGCCGTGCATTGAAGCGTCGTCTCAATGAAGTAAACATTCATGATCTAAATCACCAAATAGATCTACAGAAATGTGGAACCAGTGGATAAGGAAATGGACGATTTAGTATTAATGTTTACCTCTTTGTTCGTAAATTAGATACTTGAAGTATGCATAATTAAAAAGATTAAGCGCATGCTTGACTTTGAAACGGGGACAGAATGTTGCGCTACTAAGTTGTCAGATCTAGGGCGGTGCTCTTGTACAACCCATATAAATACGCCATTCTGTCTATAAATTATCCTCACATCTCCACAATTTTTAAAGTACGCGTCATACTTAATTATTATTACAATATTGTGATAGCCAGCACACAGACTTTTGCTGAGTTATTAACCCAGATACTGTCTGCATATCTGCACACACCGCCAAGAGTTAGCCTCGAACCAGAATCAAATTAGCGGCTTGGCATATTTCTGTCGCCATAGTGACCGTTATACAGGGACAGTCTACCTTTTGAGATACACGTTTTTTTTTCCAGACAACGGATACTTACATCCTCTAATCCGAAACAGACACGATTATACAACCCTAAATCTAACTATAATACTTATGAAGGATATTTGATACTCTCAAACCAATGTACATGTATCACTCCACTTCTACCGCCAATACAGGCAATAAACTTACTCTTATTTGCAGTGTCTTCACTGACAAAATGTGTGCGGTTTTTTTTTTTTGGGGGGGGGGGGGGGGAAACAATACCCTCTCAACCGAAGTTAATTATAAAACTACTAAGCTTTGTTTTTGGAACATAGGGATAAATCCATTTTCTACCTCTGAGCATTTAAAAAAAAATTAGTTAAATGGCAAAGGGTCCTATAGACAGGTCAGGGATTAATAAACAGCGAGGTTCTATGGAAAACCGAGTGGGATATTCGTCTGGAAAATACTCGTCAGAAGTAAACACAGTTATACAATTTATTAGCGTACATGTAACACATTCGAACTGAATGATAGAAAAAAATAATAAAACGACGTCGCTCTCCTATGCTATGTACAGGAACGAGGGAACAGTAAAATAGGAGTTATGGAACTTGATGTGAAGTTGTCACGTTCCTAAGGATGGCAGCTTCAACAAACTTTTCGGAATCTAAGCGGTCAGACATTTGATTGGTCCCTAGCTTCATAAGCTGACCAATCGCAAGGCTGATAGACTGTGGTACATCAAAACCCGACGCTGTCGCACGATTTACTTTTATATGTTATCAAAGCATAACTCTGAGATCACAGGTATATATATGCAGGATTTCGTTTTTCGTACAAGGACTACGATTTTGTCATCAGAAAAAGCAAAATTACAGAGAAAATTCGATCGCAACCCCTGAATTTCGGGGGCAAAAAGAACAAAAGGTCGAAATGGCGTAAACCAGCTACGAAGTGTAGCCATAAAAACTATCTATATATATCATTAAGCGCGTCAAATAATCTCTACAATAACTGTCTATCAAACAATGTACATTTCCAAATATACTTTGCATGAAGTTGTAGATTAATTTTGGTGGTAGACTGTCCTGGCGGAACCGGGATGGCCACAATAATCCAACACGTTTGATTGGTGGCACACACAGCTCACAATATACACACTTTATTAATCAATTTCAAATTATCTAGTACACCTCTACATTTTATAAATTAATAAATTACGGGTTTCTATGCACCTCCTCTTCAGTTTCTACAATGGTTTTAGACCAATTTGGAGTGACAACGTATCGGCCTCCTGTACATGTATCCCCAATGAGTGCTGGAAGGACGGAACAGTTGTACATTACCAAGTTTTAAACGTGTAATCACGTGTGTATGCTATGGTTATCTTTCATCTATGGATTGTCTAAATTCATTTTAAATTAAACGGAAATCCGTATAAAAATACAAATACTTACAGTTTATGATATCATAATACCTAAAGAAATCGTGTTTTTTTATGTCATTACAAAGTTCCGTATGACGAAAAGACTTCATTAAAAAAACGTATGAACACATAGTCTGTGAGTGACGTAGGTGTCTCCTATTTACGTTTTTTGACATCTGGTGACTCTTTAGATCGGAGAAGTGATCACTTGGAATAGTCCCCCGTGTGTTAACAGAAACACGGCACGGATCGCATAATTTAATGATAAACCTGACACGGATGATGATCGGAATACATCCGCTTCCGAGCCGATACAGGAGCGGGTCAAACAGTGCTCGCTGCAGTGGTTCCGTATTTTATCATCACATTTATAATTTTCAAATCAAATTTTCATCCAAGTTTTCAACAATGTTTTAGTCGTTGTGTTGGTATTGATATTGATTTTTTTTTTATCAAATGCAAGTATTTGCATGTTCTGGTTTCAAAACAAAAATAATTAACGATTCATTGTATCGTTGTGTGTGTCGGGTCGATGAGCTACATGTAACAATTGAAATTGAAACGACCTTAAAAAAAAGCATGCGATAAAATGACAACATGGACCGTTTCACCACAACTAAGTTTGATAAAAAGGATGTGTTTTACATAAGTTAGTATAATGACACAATTTTAATAACGAACAGATTCGAACATTAAAAAAAATGTATTATTCAATAGATGTCAGTCAAACAGAAAAAAATGTATACTGCCAATATAACATCGTTTTTAATCGTATTCCTGTCGTTAGCCACAGAAATAACGTCGGCATTCGTTGCTGTAATCTGATTGGTTCTTCTTAAAATGTGAATTAATTGAT
Source organism: Mizuhopecten yessoensis (assembly GCF_002113885.1). Taxonomy (NCBI): domain Eukaryota; kingdom Metazoa; phylum Mollusca; class Bivalvia; order Pectinida; family Pectinidae; genus Mizuhopecten; species Mizuhopecten yessoensis. The sequence continues at coordinate 44,148 of NW_018408369.1, read as the reverse complement.
CTACACTTTCAATAACCAAAGAACAAATCAGATCATATTTGCACTTGTCAGGTTTCAACTCTCTCGGAACGTCTCGGAGGGCTAGTATACGACCAATTAAAGGGACCTCGTCCGGAGCTGATTCAATAGTTTCACGGCCTCGGAGGCGAAGTTTCTCCGGTTATGTTACAAAAAATGTAATTTATTTAGCAACAAGTATATTCGCCGACCATTATTTCCAAGGCAGTGTTAATGTCAATTGATCCGGCATCTTGGCATACCCAGGCAATCGCGTCTTCATGCTAAGAAACGAGTTTCATGGTAAGGAAAGGTTTTGTTTAAACATAAGACTTTTATAATAGCACTGAAGAGGTCCCGAAACAGTAAAACTATTTTGAATGTTTATATACCAAAAATAAACGTTGTTTTTTTTTTTTTTTAAATTATTATATACATTGAACATGGGTTAGGCAACATTTGGATATTGTTTAACGTGACTAGAGTTTATATGATCTGTTTTTGGAATAATGGCTCATGCGTATTAACATCATATTGAAAAATAAACTACAATGTATATACGTTATAGCTTTCAAAATATTGTTTTCATTGCAATATTCCTTGCTTTGATTAACTTATTTATTGTTTAGTTATATTTATTTCTGTGAAAACGTTTGACAAAATATTATTATTTAATACAATCATACAATACAGTATATCTGAACAATTAGACAATTTCATCAAAAGTGTCTAATTTCATTACTCCGGATGTTTTTGAAAGATATTATGAATTGGAAGATAGGACATAGTATACAGAGGAAGCAGAGATGGATTACGAGATAATCGAACAGAAGTCGTACACGGACGAAAGAGACGTTTGCGTATAATTTGGATGCAGCGGATGCAGAAGACGAGGGTAATCGAAGGGAACATGTACATACTGTACGAGTATACGAAGAGGGTCCTCGAATAGGAGATGCATTTACAGTAGGGGACCAATAGGGTAAGGGTACACAAGGGGAATATTCAAGTACATTCATGTAGATGCTCGAACGGGGTACATGTACATGCATAATGTATACAACAGGCGTATAAGATGAGAGTACTCGAAGTGAACCTGTAGAGTAGCGGACGAAGATGACGAGAGTAGCCGAATGAGACGCTCATCTATTTATGTATATCTGACATAAGGGATGAGGGCACTTAAAGGAGACAAATATCGTGTTTGGGATCGGGGTTACTAGACCATTTTACCGAGGGGATCAATGACTTGAAGATTATTTGTAGACATATTTCTACAAGTCGGTAACTGTCTACCGGAAGTCAACGAACTAATGACTAGTGACCATCTAATAAACGGACCGTACGTACATTTGTACGTTATCTACACGATATTCATACTAGCTGGGGATGATCACAAGCGTTAGCTCAACGGAGCCTGAATGTCATTTTCAAGGCGTGTTCATGTATGAAATTTTTGAGTTTCTTTTCCCCGAAAATGCTAAATTTCAGTTTCTTAATATACACTTGTACATTGAAGTTTTGAATTTAATAAATAAAAACAAACAAATAAATAAATATAACATTTGATAATCATGAAACTAACCACGAGGAAAACAACAATTTTGAATGAGCTAACAAGCAGCCAGATTTACAGTATGTATATACAATGTCCGTATATATACAATGTTCTGTTTAGTCATGCACGGAAAAAACATGGCGGCAAAGTACGCGGGCCCCTGACTAGAAACCCGGCAGATGTATACGTGTGACTTCGCTGACATATTTCGACATTTGTTTTCATCAGTACATGGCTTAATTTATTCATAGAATACGCGGACAGATTTCTTGTCTGAAAAACGCCATCTACATAATCCAATTCTTTGTCCTCGCCAGAAGCATGACAATGACCGATGCGTACAACCTGCATCTCTGAGGACAATTGATGTTTTTTTTGTGTTTTTATCCAAGGGTGCAATCTTAAGGATCCCTGTCCCCGTAGCACTGTGGTTTTTTCTCTAAATGCGACAACCTCTCCATAAAGACAAAAAAATATATACATTTTATCGTAATACATATAGTAGTACAGTTACATGTGTACATAAACACAAACATGCATGCACTCATACTTAATGAGCGATAATATAACAATCTGAAGTCCGGAGTTCGAATCTCGGTCTAGCCCCGTTGAACTTTTACACCCAGAACATTTTTGTTTAGTATATTTTGTTGAGTTCATTTTTATTATTTCTCAATAAAAGTCCAGCAAGGTGTGGGTTTCTTTTCAGAAATGATTTATAAAAGCTTTAGTCATACCGGAAACAAAACTCTCCAATACGAAGTTACAGTTTTTGGCAGTGGCACGAGCACCCTTAAGGGGAAATGTTTTTGAACCGACATCATAACCAAGGGTCTCCGAGCAAAGCGTGAACAGGACATAGGAGGATTTATGACGTCATTACGATACAAGTTGTGCGAAAGAGCAAGAAAATGACATCGCTGTAGGTTTTGTGACGTCAATATGACTAAAGGTGTGTAACCTGAGCAAGAAAGAGACAGTTGGTTTAGGTTCCGTCAAATTCGTTAAATACATATGGGTCTGTGAACGAACAGGAAGCTGTCATTTTGTATACAGTGTAAGTTTGTACTTACTCTGAAAGAGAAAAATATTGTTTGATCGTGTTTTCATGTTCTTTACATCATATATATTACAAACGAGTGGTAAAGTTGTATTTCTGTTACAAACAGGTTTTATATTTGGTGTGTGGTTTTTGTGACCTCACTCTCTGAAAAGTGCAAGAAATGAGCATGTGATATGGTTTTATGTTTCCCCGCCACATATACATATCACGACTAATGGGGCAATTTGTCTCAGATAAAGCAACAAAAAATCGACATTTGCTGTAAAATATTGGCTATAGGTATTCTCATTTAAGTTTTCCTATCTGCATCATCAAAGCAACATCCAGCTTTACTGAGTACATAGATGTTCCTTTCCAAAATGTATACAAGAAATAATCGCTTCATCTTGCTTTCATTTTGGAATTTAAAAATAATCTTACTCGTGTTATTCCGTCTTTGCGTATTGCAGAGCTATCTTCTCTTGTGATCAGGTATTGATTGTTACGTCATTGGTTTGTGTGAGGTTATTACGTCGTTTTCTCAAAAATTGATGTCGTTACTCTCACAAACCAATGACGTAACAATCAATACATGTACCTGCTCACAAGAGAAGATAACTCTGCAATACGCAAAGTCGGAATATAAACATGATGAACAGTCACGTGCTTTTAGACATTTGTTTTTATTTATTTACCAAAGTAGTTTTTATTAATGACAAACGTTCTAAATAACTTTAACGTGCAGTATGTTAACATTGCAATTTATTACTATATCTATGACACGTGATATGACGTCACGATAACATATCATTTAAGTGATTTATTACTCTTGCTATAATAGGTGATATCGATGTGACGTCACTTTAAAATGATCGCTTCTGAGTTTTACTACTGTTACTACTTTTTATGCACGTGCTGTGACGTCACGTTAAGATTATTCCTTGATAAATGTATGACTGTTGCTATGAAACGTGATGTGACGTCACTTTAAATAAGATTATCACTTACGAGTTTAACTACTGTTACTACTTTGTATGCACGTGCTGTGACCTCACGTAGACTTTATCCATTGAGAGACTTATAACTGTAGCTTTGACACGCACTATGGCCTCGCGTTTGAATTTTCTGATAATGATGTTACTTATGCAAACTAATTCAATACCGCCAGAAGGAAGAAATCGTCACGCAATGAAATTATACAGATTTCCGATTGACATTTCATTAATATAAATCAACAATGAAAACCATCAATGCAAATGTTAAAAGTAGGATTTAAACAGACAATTTCCGAGGAGAATATCTTATTTCGGTGTTTTTACATTGCCTAATTCGGATCTAAATTGTAAAACGGCATTCTCTAAACGATAACGGAACGAACGAAATAGTTCTAATCAAAATAAATTAGATAGATTTACGGAATTTGAGCTCTATCAGAAACATTGGAAATCTAAATTTTAAACGATGTTAGCTGGCAGAGTCAAAAATATTCGTAATCATGCACGTTCGTTCAAATCGATGGTTTTACAATTGATTTTATTATAAAGTATGAGCCGACACGACATAATAACACGACACAACATAATGACACGCCATAATAACACGACACGACATAATAACACGACACGACATAATAACACGACACGACATACTAACACGACACGACATAATGACACGACACGACATGATAACACGACACAATAACACGACACGACATTATAATACGACACGACCGGTCAAAATACACGACACGACATAATAACACGAAACGACCTGTCAAAATATACGACACGACATAATAACACGACACGACAGGTCAAAATATACGACACGACATAATAACACGACACGACGGGTCAAAATATATGACACGACATAATTACATGATACGACCGGTCAAAATATACGACACGACATAATAACACGACATGACATACTAACACGACACGACCAGTCAAAATATACGACACGACATAATAACACGACACGACATAATAACACGACACGACCGATCATAAATACACAACACTACACGTCAGCAATACACGACACGACATAATAACACGACACGTCATCATCACACGACACGACAGGTAAAAAATACACTACACGTCATAAATACACGACATATCATGAATACACGACACGACATGACTTAAGTACACGACATGTTGAATTTACATGTTTAAATTCAACTAGAATTGTTTCCGGCACAATGGGATGGGATGTCCATGTTTTATTCACCACCATGCGCCAAAAGTTGTAGAAGCCCGTAAAATTATTATTTTCACATTTAAAACTGTTTCCCCCTTTCTTTTTGTATTGTGTGCCTTAATTCTGAAATTGTGATTTTCTCATCTCTGTGAATATGAATTTGCTTTGTAGCTACGGCAAATCTGTGCAAGTTACATATGTACTTGTACATGCATGAACATTACCAAAAGAAACTGCGCATGCGTTCATCCGGATTTATATGCCTAAGATGGAATTCCTTTATCGAGGGCGTTTTCCATTTCTTCATCGGCCATTTCGACGGTCTGTGTTAGATTGGGGTGAGACCGGCTTTTGGGTACGTTCTATGACACCTGGATCATTATGAAGATTTTGTCCGGTTTTGTAATTTCACAACCCCCCTCCCGAGCTTATCCCTTATAAGAAACATAACATATGTCCTCGACCATGCTTTTGATCATACATCTAATAAAATACACGACACGTCATCAATACACGACTGGTAACACGACACGACCGACCATAAATACACAACACGATCGACCATAAATACACAAGACGACACGTCATCAATACACGACACGACATACTAACACGACACGACCGACCATAAATACACGACACGACAATTCATCAATACACGACACGACTGGTCGAAAATAAACGACACGCCATCAATACACGACCCGACATAATAACATGACACGACACGACCGACCATAAATACACAACACGACACGTCATAAATACACAATACGACACGTCAGCAATACACGACACGACATAATAACACGACACGTCATCAATACACGACAGGTTAAAAAATACACGACACGTCATAAATACACAACATATCATGAATACACGACACGACACAGATTACCTAAGGTATTTAAGTGTTGATTGGAATATTGAGAGCTCTGAAAGTATGATAACGAGCTGGTACATCAGACACGTTATAAATAGTGATGTTATCTGGAGCCCCATGTTAAAATGACAATACCAAAAAGACATAGAGAGATACAAGGCCTGCTCACTTTAATAGTGAAAATACTGGATGTTTTGGATGCGTAAAACGCTGACTTTAGAAACACAAAATTCGCCCTAAACTTCCTCAAAGCGTTCTCTTTATTGCCCAGATGATCCATACGAACTTGCCATGGCAACGTCAATCATTTGTCAGTATTACTAATTTAAGCTGTTTTTAAAAATCCGTTCGGCTTGATGTGAATGGTATGATCGATGAAATTTGTCATACTGACAACAAGAGAAGACATCAAACTTGATGTATCTCATCGTTTTAACGCGTTTAAGTCAGCAAGTGCGTGCGGGGAGAGTCGCGAGGACAAGTCAGTGTGTGTTAGGGTATAGACGTGAGGGCAGGTCGGTATGTGTTAGGGTATAGCAACGTGAGGGCAAGTCGGTGTGTGTTGGGGTTTAGCAACGTGAGGGCAAGTCGGTGTATGTAAGGGTATACCAACATGAGGGCAAGTCGGTGTGTGTTAGGGTATAGAGGTGAGGTCAAGTCGGTGTGTGTTAGGATATAGACGTGAGGGCAGGTCAGTGTGTGTTAGGGTATATAGACGTGAAATCAGGTCAGTGTGTGTTAGGGTATATAGACGTGAGGGCAGGTCAGTGTGTGTTAGGGTATATACACGTGAGGGCAGGTCAGTGTGTGTTAGGGTATATACGTTAGGGCAAGTCGGTGTGTGATTGGGTATATAGACGTGAGGGCAGGTCGGTGAGTGTTAGGGTATATAGACGTGAGGGCATGTCAGTGTGTGTTAGGGTATATACGTGAGGGCAAGTCGATGTGTGATTGAGTATATACACGTGAGGGCAGGTCAGTGTGTGTTAGAGTATATAGACGTGAGGGCAGGTCAGTGTGTGTTAGGTTATATACACGTGAGGGCAGGTCAGTGTGTGTAAGGGTATATACGTGAGGGCAAGTCGGTGAGTGATTGAGTATATAGACATGAGGGCAGGTCAGTGTGTGTTAGGGTATATAGACGTGAGGGCAAGTCAGTGTGTGATTGAGTAAATAGACGTCAGGGCGAGTCGGTTTATGTTAGGGTATAGAGACGTGAGGGCAGGTCAATGTGTTGGGGTATAGAGACGTGAGGGAAGGTCAGTGAGTGGTAGGGTTTATAGACGTGAGGGCAGGTCATTGTGTGTTAGGGTTTATAGACGTGAAGGCAGGTCAGTGTGGGTTATGGTATAGCGGCTAGGGAAAGTCAGTGTGTTTGAGTGTGTAAAAGACAAGGCAACTCGCTATTTGAGGGTACACTCGTGTGTTTAAGGGTATAAAGGAGAACACAAGTCAGTGTGTTTGAGGGTATACACATGTGACGGCAAGTCGATGTTTGGGGGTATACACGTGGGGAAACTGGGTGTGTTGAGGTACATATGTGGGGATGATCAGTGTGTTGAGGGTACACTCATGAGGGCAACTCGGTATGTTGAGGGTACACACGTGAGGGCAAGTCGGTGTTTGAGGTACATATGTGGAGCAAGTCGGTGTTTGAGGTACATATGTGGAACGAGTCGGTGTGTGAGGGTACACACAAGCACGCGAGGAAAAGTCAGTGTGTTTGCCAGTTTGAGGGTACAGTCTCACGTCGGTTATAGAAGCGAGGGCAAGTCGATGGGAGGGTATAGAGCTGAGCAAAAAATAGCAGTTTGACACGGGTAATATAGAAAAGAGGGTACTTAACAGTTCTCAAGATAAAGGAATATTTAATACACCGGAACAACCTACAGGGATAACGCCCAATACCACACGCTGATCCTGATTGAAAAGTTTTAATATGGTCCGACATCTAATATTTAAAAAAAAAATGAAAATCGATCGGACCTTGTGTTATACTTCCCGCAGCTAACTTCGGACCACTGGACGGTCACTAGTCTCGCAATAAACGCGAAGTCATAAAAACTGCATGTTTCAGTCGGAAAACATATTCAAGGGGAAAACAAAACTCTCAAATAGCATCGTTTATATTTGATGTAGACGCATGATGTCAATTTAGAGAAAAGTGATGGTTAACGGGTGTAAACAACCTAAATTTTATATGTACATAAATGTACTGTAACATACACAAGGCCAACGTGTAAAATGCTAAGTCAGCTTAAAAAACCCAGTCCTACATGTATATATATCTTTACGCTATTTTTGTTTAAGAAATTTGAATAAATAAAAACAATCGTTTGTGACAATATTGTAACAAACAAAACCAGAAACATATTAATGATTTGTATAAATAAGTTTAAAAATCGAATTTGAAAGATTATATTTTAATAACGTTAAGCTAACTATGCTTTGTAAACTTATATACTCGGTGACATGATGTGGACATATCTGGTACGGATGCTGCGCTGTAATGGCTGCACGGGCAATATGCTATCTTGTATCGCTTTGTTTCACAACTCATTGTGCAGAGTAAATTACATCTAAACTCAAGCGTTCTAACTGGGTCGTTAATCAAGAAAACGATTTCCTGTGCATATGTCCTTAGTAAAACCACATAGTAAGCACATTCAACACTTTGGAGCAGTTTCCCGTTTAAATTTGATGACATGGCGTGGCGCTATCAAATAGTTTTCCCCTGCTGGAAATAAAATGGTACAGTATCTCCTTTCTTAATAGAAGCACAAAAACTGGCATTTTTGTTCAAATTTAGCATATACGTTTTAAAATAACAAAACGTTTTACATATATCACAGAACAGAACGGGACAAAATCGAAAATCTAGTTCCGACCAAAAGGAGGCGGAGGCTGAAGTAATATCAAAACAACCCGAATATACCATAACTCTGTATTTAAACATTACCAGCAGAAATGCATTTCATTTGAGTATGAAAGCAAATACATTCGTGACGAAACACGTTGTTTACTTATGACGTTATTCCGTCTTTGCGTATTGCAGAGTTATCTTCTCTTGGGAGCATGTATTGATTGTTACGTCATTGGTCTGTGTGAGAAAATTACGTCGTTTTCTCAAAAATTGATAACGTTTCTCTCACAAACAAGTGACGTAACAATCAATACCTGCCCCCAAGAGAAGATAACTCTGCAATACGTAAAGACGGAATAGATAAACCTTGTTCAATGAAAGTATTGGCGCTTCGCTTCGAATAACATGGAGAAGGCCTGCGTCAAACGCTCAAATGACTACGGTTAATTATTGGCGCCAGATTTATTTAAAAAGTGCCCTTCCGCCAGTGCCGTTTAAAGGACGAAGCATATACATACAAAAGGCAGTAAGTTGATTAATTACTCAAGAACAAATAAACAAAATTAAAATTGTGCTATATCAAAAATGTAAATCTATGGATTGAAACGCATTTTTAAAATGTTCATGCCGGTATGAACGCCAATCGGTTGCACCCGTATTAAACATGAAGCCCGCAATATGGATGTAACCGGTTTTCGATATTAAATGTAATTTTATTCTTGACATGATAATTAAGTTCATAAATGTTTGATGCAGAGTATATTTATTTCTCTGTAGCAAGTTCCTCTATAAGCTTTACTAAGAAATATGCGTTCACATGGCTATAAATTATTCAGCGTCATTTAAAGCTTTTCCTTCCGCCTCGGATAACGTGAGACAACCCTAAGGAGCAAACAGTTTGTTGACGTTGGGCTGTTCCAAGAATCTCGTTTGCACTGACGACACAGACACTTCAATAACGATAACAATCGTGGTTGGGTGTAAATTGAGGAATGGCTTAACAATATATACGGTTTCGTGTTTAAACATATAAACTTAATTGTTTAAGTATGCTTCTATATTCTAGCTACATCTATCAGCTTATCTTTCTGTCTATAATTTCTTGAATTTAGAAATTGTGTTTTCGGTGGGTTTTTTAACGATAACATTAGAATGTAAATATATCTATATGTATATGTAATGAGCGATATTTTTCAATGTTCATGCCGATATGAACGCAAAACGATTACACACATATTTACTGTATTTAACATGAAGCCCTACGAGCATCATGGAATATATATTTAACCGATATGAATTCATACTGGTATGAATATTAAAAAAAGCCATCATTATCTAATAAATAAATCCCACGGTTTTGCAATAAATAACTTCTATTATTCCAAATCTACATGGGAAATGACATTAGGCATGTTAAGCTAAACATTGTTAAAGTCAGATATTTTTTAAGACTCTCGAGTTTCTGTCTCGAGAAAACTGCAATATACCATTGTCATCTAAATTCGGTGTGTTAAAAATAATTCTTTACGGCCCTGAATCAAACGATGCGAACTGTTTTGTTGGATTTTGATATATTTAATCTGATACATGAACGTTTGATAGTGTTCATCGAAGTAGTTGGTTAATTGTCTGTTTATTTATAATTTCGATATAACGAATTGTATGGAATTCATGTCATGAACTGTTTTGTTTTCTTCCTTTTAATATTTGATTTATAGGGCTAAAACTGCCCCTTCAGGAGAACAGTACGTTTAATTTATCGACCTAGATAAACGTCAAGCAATCTACTGCTGCTTTAAACGACCTAGCTGTCAATTGATGCTTTCAAATATATATTTATTTCACTATTTATTTCACTGCTATTGCAGATACATTTCGATCGTGTATAGTTCCAAAGGGTCGCATAGCTTTCATAAGGAAAGTCTGCATTGCGCCCAATGATCGCATAAGATAACCAAATATGGCATAGATTCACTAAAGATCGCATAGGTTAACCAAATATGGCATAGATTCACTAAAGATCGGATAGGTTAATTAACCAAATATGGCATAGATTCATTAAAGATCGCATAGGTTAACCAAATATGGCATAATTTCACTAAAGATCGCATAGCTTAACCAAATATGGCATAGATTCACTGAAGATGGCATATGTTTGACAGTTATGACTTTAATTTCACTAAAGATCGCATTTCGTCGACAAGGATCGTATATCTTGCCAAACGATATCATAAATTAGTACAATTTTCACGTAGTTTGTAAAAGGACGACTTTGCTTGCACGAAGATCGTATAGATTGCCCAAGTAATGCAATAGTTCCAAACTGATCTTATAGTTTGCCCAGTGATTATATAATGTATAGGTTTAGCTCCAGGATCGCTTGTATTGCACAAGAATTGCATTGATAAAAACTAATACACAAAAGGATTCCAAGGTGTTGATGGAACTGGTGAGTGTATGATGAGGATAACTTTGAAGAAGATTATGTGAGTATCATGATGAAAATTATGATGATGATGATGATGATGATGATGATAATAATGATATCAGTTTGATGACGACCACAGTGTGCTTACGATATTTTTGTGAGAATGATGTTGATTTCAGTCATGATCATGATATTAGCTTGATGATACAATGTAACAAGTGTGATTATGATCGATATCATTGTGAGAATGAGGATGATTTTAGTCGTGATGATGATGATAATAAGAATTCCAAGCGTCGTATATATTATCAAATGATCGCATAGTTTGCCAAACTACCAAAGGATCGCATAAATGGTTCATTGATCAAACAACATCTTTGAGGATCTTATAGATTGTCCCCAAAAGTCTTGTATCTCCACAAAGGATCACAGACATTTTCCAACGATGCTGGCTGGCAAGAACTTTCATTTGCTTATCTTATCATTAACATTAGACAGTCGCAGTATAAAATGTCGCGCAAATGTATGAAGCACACGTACATATGCCATAGTTTTTCGATTGCAAATCATTGCAGTCGTCGCGTTTTTTGGAGATATGTTTTAAAGGAATTCATTGGCGTAGTTGGGAAATCGGGAGCGGGGGAGGACAGCTGTCACCGTGGATACTTTGATGCTAACAATTTTCTGATTCCTGGCGGTTTCGCAACTCTTAATCCTCCAAGAGGGGATTCGCTAGACCCTTGTTTCAATTTGCCCCTTCCCACCGCCCGTTGCCCCTCCTTCAGCCCCTCCCCTCCCCCGTCGACCCCGCCATCATCAGTTCGTCCATGGAATTGTGATGCATGTCATAAAAAGTGATTTTGTTTAAAAGATAAGTTTCAATTGAATTTTTTTTTACACAAATTAAAATCAAGCGTTCTTTCAACGTTAATCACGTCCATTCCGATTACAAAGATATCGCTAGTCTCATACCGAGGGCTTAATCGCTTCCAATTTATCTTAAGCAGATTTAAATTGAAACTGACACAACTGTCATGTAAGAAATTAAACAAAAAAACAAACAGACGCCCTGTCTGTCAGGCTTTGGGTGGCATAAAACAGAAACACTTATCCAAACCGAAATGAGATCAACTCCTTGATTTTTTAACAATTATAAAATCATGTGGGAGGAAAAAGAAATGGCTGACAGGTGGTGACCTCCAAGTTCTAAAAGATCTGGAACCGGCTAGGTAGTATGTCGGTTATCATTACAGTAACGAAGTATGATGCTTAAAAAAACTTATTCAAACATTGTTTCGTTTTTTTTTATTAGCGTAAGGATGCCTGTCCCGCTTCTCTGTGGTGTATCGTTTATACAGTTACCTCCCCTTAAGGATCACTGTCCCGCTTCTCTGTGGTTTATCGTGTATACAGTTACCTCCCCTTAAGGATCACTGTCCCGCTGCTCTGTGTTTATTTTGATTAAACAGTTTCCTCCCCTTAATGATCACTGTCCCGCTTCTCTGTGGTTTATCGTGTAAACAGCTACCTCCCCTTAAGGATAACTGTCCCGCTGCTCTGTGTTTATTTTGATTATACAGTTACCTCCCCTTAAGAATCACTGTCCCGCTGCACTGTGTTTTTTTTGTTTGTTTATACAGTTACCTCCCCTTAAGGATCGCTGTCCCGCTTCTCTGTGGTTTATCGTGTATACAGTTACCTCCCCTTAAGGATCACTGTCCCGCTTCTCTCTGGTTTATCGTGTATACAGTTACCTCCCCTTAATGATCACTGTCCCGCTGCACTGTGTTTTGTTTTGTTTATACAGTTACCTCCCCTTAAGGATCGCTGTCCCGCTGCTCTATGTTTTTTTGTTTATACAGTTACCTCCCCTTAAGGATTGCTGTCCCGCTTCTCTGTGGTTTTTCGTTTATACAGTTACCTCCACTTAACGATCACTGTCCTGCTGTACTGTGGTTCTTCGTATCGTTACATCCCCTTAATTTTGTTTTCTTGAAAACTGTTGCACAACTTGGTCCAGGCAGTTCAAACGGTAAGTGCGACAGGGAGACAATTTGGGGTCATTGATTCGAATCCTTGTTTAGCCCCACTGAAGTCCCGCAAGGTAAAGTTTTCTTTTCAGAAATTATTTATCAAAGCTATAGTCATGCGGAAAAAATAAGTTACGAATACATAATGCATTGTTTTGAGGTTTCGGCAGTGTTGCAGGGATCCTTAATTTTTACAATTACAGACAAATGGACATAAGTTCATACATTTCTTGTACATGTTCATTTTCAACCTGCAAACGTTAGCTGTAAGTTGTGATAGAATAACTCTGGAGTGATGATCATGACGTCTTTATAATTGTGACATCATACTCTCCCACCTTTCACTGAATTGTCACAATTTTACCTGTTCAAAATGTCTGTCAACGCGTATGGTATTATTTCTATAACACTCAATAGGGTATGGTAAATGTCACGCGAACAATAACAATCCTATGACGTCAGGGAACCAATTAATAATGACGTCACAATTATCTTTTGTCGGGAGACGTCAACTGTAAAACAAACATGCTAGACTTATGTTGGTGGAGCTATGACTGAAATATCAGGATGGGGAATATAATCATTCACTTCTTTGAGGTTGAAGCTGGGAAAACTCCAACCCTCGGGGTGTTAATTTGGTTTGTCTAAGGCCACACGAAAAATATGTGTTTCCTGTAACATGTTAGAAAAATTTAGGGTAGGAGGAAGGTAACAAAGTTATTTAAAAAAATATAAGTATATGGTTTTTATAGAAGAATGATCTTGCCTTTATCAGTGCTTCTTTGAAAAAAGCCTTGAAAAATTTAGGGTAGGCTCACAAAACTAGGGTACGTATAGGGTTACCGGAAACACCAAATAATTTTTGTTTGGCCTCTAACCCTCGGCGGAGTCTCGGGTTGGACAACTGAAGACTCATCCCCCGGGTTGGGGATTTCTCTCCGACACACCCTCAAGGCAGGGAAAGATTCTGTTAACCATGCATAACGTTGGGGAAATCTGACCGATAATAGCTGTTGGCTGTTCCATTTATTGAAAATCCCCCTGAACGTGCGTTATTTCGATTTGTCTATAATCTCTAGAGAGTAAGAGGATTGAAAATCTTACCAGAATGCAATCTAATAATTTTTTAATACATTGCAGGTTGGATTTTTTTCTGTTATCCTTTTGAAACAATATGTTGATAGATTTGGAAAGTTTGACGTTTTAACTCTGATTGCTTTAGTATAAGTTCCCACGGGATTTCAGTACCTGCTCAATAATGCTGACACACATTTCTACCACACTCCATAGGAGCAATACTGAGCAAAAGACAGAAGCAATTACTTTTGTGAGCAGACAAATATCTCAACCCTAAATAGGATTTGTCTGTCTACACAATACAGGGCTGATTTATTATTATTTATCTCTCGCACTTTCCTAGAGTAGATATATTAATCCCAGTTTCACCCATAGCACTGCAAAACCATGAATGTCGCAAAGATACATTACCATAACGTTGTGATCCTTACTAACGTAAATAAATCCGCCACGTCAACAAAAACACAACAGAATTTGGATATAGCATTCCGTTTTGAAATGTGAAAGTTCTTGTTCAGGAAAGTCATCAAGTCAAAACCATGTTGTCATTTCACACTCAGGTCACACATTATGACGCAATCGTGGTGTGATGTGATTGTCCTACAAAAATTGATGACGTTTTATGGCGGGATATTATTGTGAAGCGGTGACCTGTTTAGGAATAAAGGCACGTGCGAGCTTCCCTACAGCGCATATTTCTGCCATCTTCTTCCTACTTGGCATATTTCTGCCATCTTTTACCTACTTGGCATAAGTTTTATAGATAAAACTATCCCTCCTTAGGTTTTAGAATATGGATTAAGATCAGTTACAACATATTTATGTTTTCCGTATCAAAAACCATGAGTGCACCTGCGAAAAGGGAGATAATTTTATTTTACTTTTACAAGAATGCCGCGAATCTACATCTAATATCGGGGTTTTTTTTTCAGCCATATTCTGCAAGTTTCAATATAGTATCTCGAGTTACCATTATGACGTCATAATAATCAACAATCGGACAAAGAAATTTGAAACACAATACACTATATACTGTAAGGTTGCCATGCAACCTTCATATAAGAATTAAACAGCGTTTTTTCCAAATTCTTTGCCGACATGAACGTAAGTTGGTTCTATGCATGAAGCCCGCTATATATCCAAACTCGTGGATTCTCTTGATGATAGTGGTGTTTGTCTTTATGTAGTCCCATGATAAAGCTTAGTTATAATAGAAATCCATGTAGTGCTGATTACAAGTATATCAACACATTTCGTACACGACACAAATCGTATCACAATATTTTAGGTAACGATACATAATCGTATTACGATATTTAAGGCCACGATACATAATCGTATCACGACATTTAAGGCCACGATACATAATAGTATCGCGATATTTTAGGCCACGATACATAATCGTATCGCGATATTTAAGGCAACGATATATAATCGTATCACGACATTTTAGGCCACGATACATAAAAGTATCGTGATATTATTGAACACGATATGTAATCGTATCACGATATTTTAGGCCACGATACATAAAAGTATGTTGCTGTTATTCACCACGATATGTAATCGTATCACGATAGTTTAGGCAACGATACATAAAAGTATCGTGATATTTTTGACCACGATATGTAATCGTATCACGATATTTTAGGCCACGATACATAATAGTATCGCGATAGTTAAGGCCACGATACTTAATCGTACCACGATATTTCAGGCCACGATACATAATTGTTTTACGATATTTAAGGCCAGAGTATGTAATCGCATCACGATACTTTAGGTAGCGATACATACTCCCATCACGATACTTTAGGTAACGATATGTAATCGTATTACGATATTTTAGATCACGATGCATTATCGTTTTGTGAAACTATAGCACGATGCATAAATAAAACCTATTCCAATAGAGAATTTTTCATCACTGATTTTATTCATTGATTTATATATAAAATTATCATCAATTATTTAAAAAAAAAATGTATTTTGACCCAAAATTTTAATTGAAATCTTTCTGCAGGCTGGTTACTAGAGTGTGAGGTTTGATCATAGATAGGTTGTTCTTAATTACAGTGTATACAACGGTTGTTTTGTAATCTTAAACTGTAGTGGTTAAATACCGCGATGTGTATCGTACATGTATTGTGTAGTGTATGTCGTTCCACCTGAATATCGTTGGCATGTGATCATACATTTCTGTCGATGCACATGCTCAGAACCCGACAACGCCAACGAATACCAGCCATGAAATTAATTCCTGATGAATTTCCAAGGTCACAGTTTATGAGGCGAAAGGGACGCCCTGTTTTATCTGTACGTTCATCTGAATGTATACAAAACCGTGTAGTCATGCATATAAACTGCTGACTACACGTAAATTGGGATCGTATTACATGTATGATGTAATTTGGATTGTAATAGGCCCAACCAAATTTCATAAATAAAACGATAAAATCGATGTTTGGTGGATTGTGTAAATCCTACAATGAAATACAAATGCTGCAAAAGGCCATCTGATTTCAAAATTAGTTTTCCTGTGTGCCATATGTAAAGACGATACATGTTATCCACAGAAATGAAAAGTATAACCTAATATTAATGGTTACTGTACTCTTGTCTACGTTTTGTTTGCAGTCCTGCCATCCCCGATTTGAGAGCATGCTGCTAGCTATTTGATTGGTCTCAGGTAAAATAAACCTGACCAATCACTAGGCTGATACCTGTCCTTGGTAGATTACTGAGGAGCGACACCCGACTTCAAAGCCATCGAATATTACCGTTTTGCGGCCACGAGATTCTTATGAGATATATTTCAAAGGATCAAATAAGTCTGCTTGTTTCAACCACAAGGCTGTTCACACTGAGCCCTCGGTTTTGCCATGACAAATTCTAGGGGCGCAGGGAGCATAAGTGCGCGTCACTCCTGTGGTATTGGGGGTGCATTCCTACTTGCTTGCGCGTTAGGGTTTTGCGTCCATAGACTATCATCTCACTGAAGAGAAAGGGAAATCTACAAAGGCAGTGTGATAAAATCTATGGTATAGCCATTTGGTGTATGCTTTTTTACAGCATAATGTGTTTATACTATAACGGTAGCATGACACACAACGGATCGTGATATTTCGACAAAAGGCCATATTAGACGTACATAAGGAAACACCGCTAAAGGGATGAGAAGGCAGGAGAGAAAAGAAAAATATAAAGGGACAAAATATTGATGGAGGGATAACATATCAGTGCCGGTTTCTTCAGATTCGTGGTGATCATTGTTGGGATCTTCGTTAAAATCCAGAAAGGCTGATATTCAATCAACAAAATGTGCAAATAAAAAACACACATACAGACACACATATTGAACCCACGCATGAGAGCGTATTCACAGGAGAGCCAGAGAAAATCATATTGCCCCTAAAACGGTCATGTGGAAAGTAAATGTGTAGCTCGCATGACGTGTAGACAACAATACAAGTTTCTGATCTTGCGAATTATTTTCTATTCAAAATAATAAAATAGACATTGAACCCTGAAAACCCTGATACTATATTCTCCCTGGAAAGTACCCAAGCTACAGATTAATTACCGGGGCGGGGGTTTCTTGCATGAATGCCGCTAAAGACTATCGAATTATAAGTAGGAACTTCCTGCTGATCCCAAAACGTTGTCAAGGGGAAAAGTGTACGGTCTCAAAAGGGTCATTTTTTTCATACTCACACTGATATCAATATATTTCTTTTGGTTATGACGTCATAACAAAACAACCCATTAATTGTCAATCAATTAATGAAGTAATCGATCACTTTTTTAAAGGTTAGAGAGTAATCTGTACTTTCCGGAATCCAAACAAGTCAATCAGATGTTTATACGTAATACATAATCAGGGTTACCCCCCATCCCATGCCCCCTCCCGAGTTCCTAGGATTGGAATCCATTAGCAGACACAGATACACCAACTTGCACGCGACAGATTTCGTATTAACGTTTTGTAAGATTACGACCGGCACGTGCTGAGAATGAGGAGGAAGCTGAGGCGTTAATGTTGATCTATACCGGCCTAAAGATCACTATGTTCTGGGTGTAATGGTGTATCTAGTTTACTTTTAAATGAAACTTGAATAGAATTGATGAAAATTGAATCGGATTGACTATTCTCAGGATGTGAAAGTCGGTCTGGTATACGAGGAAGGGCCGTGATGACCTCAGACGTTCTCCTATTGTGTTTCAAAGCGTATCACAATCCAGCAAATGACTATCTGGTAAATATTGCTATAGCTGTCTGGATGTGATATATGTATAGAAAACATGCATAAACAGTCTTTTAAATTGTCTCGTATTATATTGTTCAGAATTTGTGACGTAGTACTCGTATACCTGTATGTAATACAAGGCTGTGTGTCGTACCTCTGACGTAGTACTCGTATTCTGTGAGCACAAGCCGAAACAAAACAAAAAATTAAACAAGATAACTTCGAGAAAAAACTTTGTTTTCCTTTTTCAGTTATTATTAAATTGTTTTTAAAATGGACATGATCAAAGTGATGTCTTACTAGTAGTAACCAAATCATTCATGCTCAAACCTCAGAGTCGTAAAACTGGCAAAATACATGTGGGAACAAATGAAAGATTAGTACTGAGAGTATAGAAGACGGACATGGATGATATGACCAGTTCTGTCACGATAAGCGCATTCTGATTTAACAACGACACCCACCGTGTAAGCAACGCCTTACAGAAATAACTGGGTTTGTGACAACAAGGAACATTAATGAAAATCATCAAAAACGCCGATATTCAATTCGGACAAGGAAATTTAATCAGGATGTTGACTGTGATACTTGTCCGTAGTCTCTGTCAACCTTCGACACTTGAAACTTTGTCTTGTAAATTTGTCCGTCACTATTCCACAATTATCGCGGAATAAATTATATTCGGAGCTATTCTTTGAATATTGAAACAAATGCGTCATGCAAACATTGTAGGTAGGGGAAGCCGGGATATTATCATCAAGAAAGGGAAAACTCGCGATGTCAGTAAAGCTAGGCTTTCTTAATAATGCGGTTAATGTGCCGTTACATACATATGTAGCTGTGCTTTAATTAGTTGAGCACTCACGCTATATAAAAACAACACGTGTAGTAGAAATCATTGCATTTAATTATGTCATTTGCCCATGTCATCAACTTGTGTGATAAAACCTAAATGCTCTGCGATTGGTCAAAACAGTGGGAATATGTTCCTACGCCACTATTTGTACAGCGTACTTCTTTTATTTACTATACCACATAATACAAACTTTCTGATCTCTTAAATAAATTTGAATTGTTAATTTTGTTATTCTTATTTTCATTGCATTTAAATCTCTTCATTAAAAGACTGGAACTACTTTGCACTGCGCGGAACGCCAATACAATAAAAGGGGTGCTTTGGTTGTGACCTGCTGATAACACATAACTGTGTTTAAATGTATTATTTCAAATTAGGAATGTTATGTGATAAATAGAATCTTACATTCGCGTCCATGTCATAGTGGATGTTATGTGATAAATATAACTTTACATTCGCGTCCATGCCATAATGGATGTTATGTGATAAATAGAACTTTACATTCGAGTCCATGTCACAGTGGATGTCATGTGATAAATAGAATCTTACATTCGCGTCCATGTCATTATGGATGTTATGTGATAAATAGAACTTTACATTCGCGTCCATGTCATAGTGAATGTTATGTGATAAATAGAATCTTATATTCGCGTCCATGTCATAGTGGATGTTATGTGATAAATATAACTTTACATTCGCGTCCATGCCATAATAGATGTTATGTGATGAATAAAACTTTACATCCGAGTCCATGTCATAGTGGATGTCATGTGATAAATATAATCTTACATTCGCGTCCATGTCATTATGGATGTTATTTGATAAATAGAATCTTACATTCGCGTCCATGTCATTATGGATGTTATTTGATAAATAGAATCTTACATTCGCGTCCATGTCATAGTGGATGTTATGCGATAAATAGAATCTTGCATTCGCGTCCATGTCATAGTGGATGTTATGTGATAAATAGAATCTTGCATTCGAGTCCAAGTCATTATGGATGTTATGTGATAAATAGAACTTTACATTCGCGTCCATGTCATAGTGGATGTTATGTGATAAATAGAATCTTACATTCGCGTCCATGTCATAGTGGATGTTATGTGATAAATAGAATCTTACATTCGAGTCCATGTCATAGTGGATGTTATGTGATAAATATAATCTTACATTCGCGTCCATGTCATTATGGATGTTATGTGATAAATATATAATTTTACATTCGAGTCAATGTCATTATGGATGTTATGTGATAAATAGAACTTTACATTCGCGTCCATGTAATAATGGATGTTATGTGATAAATAGAATCTTCCATTCGCGTCCATGTCATAGTGGATGTTATGTGATAAATAGAATCTTATATTCGCGTCTATGTCATAGTGGATGTCATGTGATAAATAGAACTTGACATTCGCGTCCATGTCATAGTGGATGTCATGTGATAAATAGAATCTGACATTGGCGTTCATGTCATAGTGGATGTCATGTGATAAATAGAATCTTACATTAGCGTCCATGTCATAGTGGATGTCATGTGATAAATAGAACTTGACATTCGCGTCCATGTCATAGGGAATGTCATGTGATAAATAGAATCTTACATTCGCGTCCATGTCATACTGAATTGATTAAACTCGTTCAATTAATGAAACGCCTATAAAAGGTCGTGTCAAATCAAATCATTGAACACCGTTAATACATTCAATGTGACATGGACACGAATGTAAGATTCTTTATTTCGAAAATGTCTATCTCTATTAAGTAATAGCATGACTTATCGTTACGCCAATAGCTTGGGGTATTTCACGTATACGGTCATAATTAATTAGCTCCAAAACTAATCAACTGCAGTTTCTCGTCCTTTGTGGTCTGTTCTTCTGAAAGTTGACCGCTTTTAATTTCGAATATTGGGTAAGAAGAAAAGGGATGGGGAGAGAAGGGGAGGAACAAACGTTTCCCTGTTTTAAGTAAATACGAAAGATCGCACTGGGACACGTAATCATTTAACCCTTTCATCCCTATGAATCTTAAGTAGACTCTACCAAACATTCATCGGGATGAGTCCATTATGGTCTAGAATGTTGAAAGGGTTAAGGTAAATATTTTATAGGTACAGTATCTGACAGAGCGAAACTGTTACGTATTACAGTAGACAGTCGACCATGTTTCCACTGTTTACAGGCCTTAAGAAGGTATTCCATGATTCCATGTCATTCCTTCTTAATTCATAAATACATTTTATATGGCGGGTAGTCAGAAGCCAGCAAAATGAAATGATTCCCATTTATGTTGCTCAAAAGTATAAAAGTCGTCGAATACCATGACAAAAGATTAAGGCTGTAAGCCTTTTTATGAAGTCATATCATTTAACAAATATTCAAAATGATTATATTGCAGAATATAAAGCAAATAACGTGAGCGGTGACGTAGCCGTCACTGTAAGCTAACAGCTTAATTAGCTAGAGGTCCGGGGA
Organism: Mizuhopecten yessoensis; assembly: GCF_002113885.1. Lineage (NCBI taxonomy): Eukaryota > Metazoa > Mollusca > Bivalvia > Pectinida > Pectinidae > Mizuhopecten > Mizuhopecten yessoensis. The sequence goes on along the minus strand of NW_018408369.1, from coordinate 22,473 downwards.
TCGAATCAACATGACGGAGATTGTTTTGATTTTTTGGTGAAAAACGAAATTATGATAAAAGTAGATCGTACATGATGTGTTGTATATGATGTTCAAATAACTGTGTAGCCAATGGGCAAGCAAGTTCTTGCCAAACACACACAAAATTATATATGAATAAATATTGAAATAAGTAAACAGTTGAAATTCTCCTTCATTAGAGATACATCACATAGTCCTCAGACTCTCTGCCTCAAAACACTAATAACAACCATTTTACGCCATTTATTCTTACAGATAAGCAGTAAAATTTGTCACTCTATAGAATAAACGAATGTCTTCCTTACCAGGGATTTAATCCTAGTGCAATTTTCACAAATTTCAAATTCAAATTCCATTACGGGTGGAATATTTTCATTTTTTTTTCTTAGCTAAAGCATCGTATAAGAAGTGTCCTTACCTGCTTCTACGAGCTGAATGAGGTACCATACAATTCCTACGGTGAGGAGGATCAAACGCCATACCCTCGCCAACATGCTTGTCACTCGGAAACTCCTTCCTTAATTGTATTATCCTCATTTACCATGTCTTGCAGAATCGAAATAATAAATTTCCAAAAGAAATAAATATCCACCTATTAGATATTCCTTAATCCAAGACAGGAACAAATCAGGCTTTCAAGTAGCACAAATTGCTTTGTGGATGTGAGCACACCCGTCAATTGCTGGTGTAGCGAAAGCTTGTCAAAAGGTTTTGGTTAAAGCTCCCAGGAGACTCAGAGTAGGATGCTTAAAGTCCGTACATGGTTTCGTCTCGTTGTCAATAAGCACAGTAACAAACCACCCAGGAGACCCAGATCTCAATCATTATTGTCACAGACGCTTGTAATCTTTGAGCAAACGAGGTCGCTCTCTGTCGAACATTCAAAATAAATCATGGAATCGCCAACTGGAGAGTTGAAACAGAAAAAAATGATCCGAAATTTAGTTTGCAATTGTTTTCACATATTCTACAGAAGATCTGTAATTAAATATCTGGAACTTAACGTAATTGTACACAAAATACTTGGAAATTTGAAGTTGACTACAAGTTTGATAAACCGATATAATTCAACGGCACAACAGGTTCCTTTTATATGCTCATAGCGCCAATCAGAACACTTGTTTTAAAACAAATATAAACTGAAATCATGCGGTAACGAATTCGTTATGCATTAACGAGATTTGCTTGTCAAGTACATTACGGAAAAGGAATAAAATCACTATGGTAACGCATTAAAGTCCTGATAAAGTCTTGTATGAATCACAAAATAATATGTATTTTAACTTCTGCTTGTCAAAATTTTGAATTCCATGTTTTTCCGCTTTTCAAATCAAATTTTACAAAAAAGGCCTCACTAAAATGAAAGATTCGAAACGTTGGGAATCAAACATAATTAACAATTATATCTGTCATTCAAAACTTTAAAAGACTAAACATGGCATATACTGTGTTCCAAATCGGAAGCATTCCGGGAGAATTGAAGAGAAAATTCTTTGAATAAATCCATAAAAATGTTGAGATTAACCTTCGCTATTCAACACGTCAAATAACAGCGCTGCAGCACGGGTGTGTGGTGGGCACGAGGAAGCCGTCCTTACATCGTCAACATATCTGCACCCTTACTCTCAACACGTCCACGTTCAGGAGTATCGAGCGAGACAGTGTCCAACTCGCCCGAACTATAGCTAACAACATTGCGCGGCGCTTACTGAATAAGGGTTCTGCCAAACTACGCCCAATAATCTGCCGAACTCCAGGCCCAGTAATCTGCCGAACTGCTTTTCAGATTGCTGCTAAGTATACACGCTATTAGAGATTTATCTACTCGTCTACATGTAGGTAATACAAGAATGTGTGTCGTACCTCTGACGGTGTACTTTTCTACTTGTATACCTGTAGGTAAAATAGGGCTGTGTGTCGTACCTCTGACGAAGTACTGGTCTACTCGTCTTCCTGTAGGTAATACAAGGCTTTGTGTCGTACATCTGGTGTAGTACTCGTCTACTCGTATAGCTGTAGGTAATACAAGCCTGTGTGTCGTACCTTTGACGTAGTACTCGTATACCTGTAGGTAATACAAGGCTGTTTGTCGTACCTCTAACGCAGTACTCGTATACCTGTAGGTAATACAACGCTGTGTGTCGTACCTCTAACGCAGTACTCGTATATCTGTAGGTAATACAACGCTGTGTGTCGTACCTCTGGTGTAGTACTCGTATACCTGTAGGTAATACAAGGCTTTGTGTCGTACCTCTGACGTAGTACCCGTCTATTCGTATACCTGTAGGTAATACAAGGCTGTGTGTCGTACCTTTGACGTAGTACTCGTCTACTCGTATACCTGTAGGTAATACAAGGCTGTGTGTCGTACCTTTGACGTAGTACTCGTCTACTCGTATACCTGTAGGTAATACAAGGCTGTGTGTCGTACCTCTGACGTAGTTATACATATAGGTAATACAAGGCTGTGTGTCGTACCTCAGACGTAGTTATACATATAGGTAATACAAGGCTGTGTGTCTTACTTCTGACGTAGTTATACATATAGGTAATACAAGGCTGTGTGTCGTACCTCTGACGTAGTTATACATAAGGGTAATACAAGGCTGTGTCGTACCTTTGACGTAGTACTCGTCTACTCGTATACATGTAGGTAATACAAGGCTGTGTGTCTTACCTCTGACGTAGTTATACATATAGGTTATACAAGGCTGTGTGTCGTACCTCAGACGTAGTTATACATATAGGTAATACAAGGCTGTGTGTCGTACCTCTGACGTAGTACTCGTCTACTCGTATACATGTAGGTAATACAAGGCTGTGTGTCTTACCTCTGACGTAGTTATACATATCGGTTATACAAGGCTGTGTGTCGTACCTCTGACGTAGTTATACGTATAGGTAAGACAGGGCTGTATGTCGTACCTCTGGTGTAGTACTCGTCTACTCGTATACCTGTAGGTAATACAGGGATGTGTGTAAATCAGGTTAAGACTAACTATCGTCTTTAAATTAAGGTACACATTTCTTTTTTGTATTCAAATTAAGTTAAGACTTTCTGGAACATTGAGTCGGTCACGAACATTCCTAAGTTCACATGAAGATATTAGGTAAAGTTCCCCATCTAAAAAAAGAATTTTAAAGAAAAGACAGAAAAGATAAAAAAAAAGTATGAAAATATTTATTGTTAAATATTAAAAATGAAAAAAATGTCTGTCACACTGCCATTTCGCAGGCTGATGTTAGCACTAATCAAGTTCACTGAGCACTAAAAATATATTTTGCCGAAGTTCACTACACAATTGTCTCCCTCGGCGTGTTTAAAGTACATCCCTGTGTTGACGTCACAATAACGCGTGGTCCTGGTTTTTGAGAATTCGATTTAGATGCAATCTGGAAATCAAAAAATATACATTAATTCTCAATGATTAAATGTCATGCAGTCCTGAACAATTCAGGGTTCATGTGGCTTAAAGGCGAAATTCATTTCCATTCTAAAAAAATCCGCGTTAAAAACATATATTATGATTGAAAATGTTTGATTGATGACACAATCGAAATGTACGAAATAATTGATGATGCATTTGAAAGGTACACAAGACTTGATGACACAATTGAAATGTACGAAATAATTGATGATGTATTTGAAAGGAACACAAGAGTTGATGACACATTTGAAATGTACGAAAATAATTGATGGTGTTTTTAAGAGGTACACAAGAGTTGATGACACATTTGAAATGTACGAAAAAAAATGATGATGTATTTAACAGGTACACAAGAGTTGATGACACATTTTAAATGTACGAAAGAATGGAAGATGAATTTTGCATTTGAGAGAAGGCAAGCGTATAATGTGTGAGGTTGTATATATTTAAATGTCTTACCATTGTTGATATGCTGTTAAACAGTTTTCGGTTGTGCATGTGTTGACTTGATGACGTCACAACGTGACTTAGGTCAGTACCGGCTTCGATACATCGATCTACGAAATCCCAGCATGCCATTCTCAGATCCTTCAGTCCAAACTCTTCCGCTCCACAGATCAACTCTAAAAATAAGAAATATGAATATGTTTAAAAAGGTACACTGACAATAGAAAACGATAAAAACATTTTAAATGAAGCAGTTGTGGTTTTATCAGTTTTTCGAAAATATGTTTTAAATATAATTTTGACTGTCAGTTTCTGATGGCAGTGAGACACCCCCGGGAACTCTCTAATTCACATCGATTAGATTGTTATGATTATAGCTACTTCTCTGCTTTCAAAAACAAATAACTGAACACTGGATGAGCTGTTAAGGATGGTCGGGAAAAACCATATGTACAGAGTGGTGGGAATGCTTGAACTTGATTGCTAAATAACAATAAATGTAAGGCATCATATGACGGATACACATTCATTTTAAGGCAGTATGTTACCTTACTGAAATAGGTATAATATACACGTAACTTCATTCCCAAAGAGTTCTTCACTCAGATTTAACAAATATATTTATTTTTCTTCGTATTTTTTCATTAATGGATGATGACGTTGAAGAAAATATTGATTTTAATCCGGTAGCTTTGGCTTATTATAAACAGAAGGAGGATAATTTTAACAACAAAATGTAAGGCACCTTATACCCTTAACTCTATCCGATACACGAACACCATTGTTAGTTTGTTTCTGAAGCATTTTAAAGCCATTATTACACACCAATAACAGACGAGGAGTCCACATTGACCGATCCACTGTGAACAAACTGGATTATCTTTCGGAACACATCGGCTTCGTACGTATTGACGTCGATTGTAAGTCTTGTTGGTGCTAATGTTTTCTCCGCTTTCTGTTTTCTCATCTTCATGTTTTTTGATGTCGTGTTCTGTATTTTTTCCAGCTCCTTTTCTGCCTTCAGGATCATACCGTATAATACTCTGTTAAAGAGGAAGTAGTTAATATAAGTACATCAAATGTAAACAGTTTTTGTGGTAGTGTTATTTTCGTCGTTTTGGCGGTACTATTCACCCGAAAATCTCATAAAGACATGAAACATTTTCTAACAAAAAGAGGGAATATTTCAGAAAAAGAATACATCACTGTGTAAATTCAAGTTTTAAGATAACGCGATAATTTCACCATAATTTTTTTCAAATTCTCATTTTTTTATTATTCTATTTTTCGTGCTTTTTTTCTCCCAATACCTAATCAATCGAACATTATACTTGATTATAAAATACTTGGAGTGTGTTAGTGAAAATAATTCTACAACAATTAAACTCCGATTTGTTGGTTAATGAGTGTTTGTCTCCTAGCATTACAAACCAGTACTGGTTTAATTTGGATCTATTAAGTGATTGTTTGTTTTTCATGTTTTGATACCGAATTATATCATTATAGCTCTCGGGGGATACACGCAGGTTGTATCGGAGAGGTAATACTGTTTTTGCTTCGGGATGAAAAGACAAATTTATCACTTCCCATTCCTTCCATAAACTGACTTATAATACTTTTGTAATTTTCGAACACTCCAAGCATGAAACTTGGTAGAATGGAGTTTATAAACTAAAAAAGGAGAATAAAAGGGAGATAATACAGTGATACTTAGCAAAATATAATTTTAATTCTAATATGTATCTATATGAAAACTTACCTGCTACGGGTTCCCAGAATGGCCTTGACCCCGTGGACGGGTGTTTTCTGAGGCCCCACGTGGAATGTGACATCACAAAGTTCAGGCATGGAAAGGATGTACTTCAGACTGTCACAGAGGTTATCGGTACTGGTGAATCTCATGACGTCATCCTCGTCATCTCCAAACTCACTGTCACTGTCATCGTCTGAATCTGATTCATCCGGGTCCCTAAATGAGTCAGAGTCGGTGTCAGTGTCCGAGAATAGGGCAGGATTGTTGAACATTTGCTCAACTTCTGGCTCCGTGGCAAGTTTGGAGGAACGGGAATGGTTGGTTGTGAAAATCCTAACTTGCGGTTCTGCGTCCGAGTCGTAAACATCTCCAGAATCGTAACCAGACGATATTCCTGTGATAAAAAGATAAAACATGATATTAGCATGCCGACTAGTTGTATTTGAAATAGGGAAACCACTTGAAGTATTTCTATGGAATTATAAAACAGACCCCTCCCCCCTTCAAAATGCAAGCTATACAAATATTAATAAGTTTTATTTGATTCAGAAACGTGGTATAAAAATGAGACTTAGTCATTTGCTGTATCTGTTAGAACCGTCGCACACGTCACAAGATTTTTTATGTAAAAACATAAGATAAACAAAATAATTTGTGATTGCATGCATACCGGCATTTCAGTATTTAGTATCTTTAAGGGGAGATTATTCTCTCAAACTGGAGAGACAAGTTACGTATATGATAATGAAAGCAGTCAAACTTTGCCTGAAAAATCGAGAAAAAATATAATATAGAAATTGACTTACCTCCATCGGAATCTCCGAAACAAGCCTGGAGTTCATCGTTGTCCAAAAGTCGAGCTGATGACGTATCACAGATACCTGAAAATGCCATTGTTTCTCTAGAATGTACGGTAAAGTGGGTAATCTCTGTAAGTCAAGCGAGTGATTTGTCGTCTTACCGTTACCATGTGGTTTATATACATCGTATAGATTGCTGTGACACTTCTCTGCATATTACTTGGATCCCTCTCCAAAAATGTCAGAAAGCGTCAAAACTAAAATGTCAGAAAGCGTCAAACTTGAAATGCCCAAATCATGAGGACATTTTGCTGTCGTTGACACTCTCAGTATACCAGGCATACGTACTGACCAATTATGACGTCACTCCAGATCCAGGTGAGCTGTTTTCAGAGGTGTTACCTTACCTGTGAGACAGGAGCCACCTTCATTTGGGCGTGACACATGATTGTTTCATTTCACTATAGTGACGTCACGGTCACTCTGTCGTACCTGCAGTGAGTGACCTCTACGTATACGGTGACCCTGACGCGAGAGTGTAAAGAGTATGCGATCAATTTCATAAATTGAAAATTAACGATTTATTTTACTGTTAGGGAAGAGGAGGAAGAGAATTAACAAATGGTACAAAATGTGTTTTTTTAAATTCTGCTGAAAGAATGTCAATGCGGCATTAGATTCACAAATAGTTACCTCAGGTCCAGTCGGGATGGAGTTGCTTGTTTTGGCCCAGTTGTTCAAAAGATGATTAGCTTAATTATTGTTTAACGACATTTTTCAACTTGTATTAATTTCGTCAATATACAAGGTAAAAACTTGTAATTTTACACGTAATTTTACCGTACTAAGTATTTGATATCTGGAAAGTTTAACCTCAGTTAATAGCTGTGTTTTAAAGATACACAAAAAATTTGCGATAATTACTGATTTAGCTAATCACCCTTTGAACAACTGGGCCCACGTTATAGAGCGGTTGTCCCAATTATTTTTTATCATCATTTGTTTACCAAGTGAGATTATTTTATGTGACATATCGACCAACGGTACGGTTATATACACTGTAGGTATTCGATGTTCTATTTTGTAACCATAATGACAACATCTATTAATGATATTCTATATGATTGCAGCATCTTATTGGTATTTTAATTCCATACATTCTAAAACATTTTTTTTTTGATAAATCTTGACAAATTTTGTTAATTGGTTTTGGTATCATATTAGTGTGTATTCTGTCATTTTTTTTCTTGACTATTTTCGCATTGTCTGTCACTTCATAGTGTTTTGATCCTAAGTCCTTTTTAATTCTTGTGTGATATGCAAATATTCATTCACTATTAACTATGTCTTTTATTTACTTATTTGGAATACTACTTATCTGTGATATCTTTTAATGCTTTTCATAAACTAACACTATTTTTTTTATATATTTATTGTTTCAAATTGGTCATATCCCGTTGGCCTTTGTAGGTAGGGGACTCCCAATCACTGATAATTTGATATTAAAAACTTGTTATGATGAATGTGTCAACGTGAATGATCCGTGGATTTGTAACATTAAAAATGAATTAACTGCCCTAGGTCTGGGTTATATTTTTGAATCGAATCTACCATTGGTAAACACTTTTGAAATTATTGAACACAGATTGAAAGATGTTACTAAGCAAAATATGTTGGCAAAGATAGCAGCTTCATCAAAAGGTAGACTATATCAATATCTTATAGACAGTCATAGTATTCAGTTTTATCTCCGTAAATATATTGAAACAAAATACAAATATATGTTAACTAAATTTAGAACGTCGTCTCATCAACTGAATATCGAAAAGGGTAGACACAATAATATCATTCGCAGAAATAGAAACTGTAGCAAATGTGATTTGGGAGACGTCGAGGACGAATTTCATTTCATTTTTGTATGTCCTTTTTATAATGATTTGAGGTTAAAGTATATAAAGAAGTATTATTATAAGAGTCCCTCTGTTTACAAACTTGTCCAACTTTTATCTGTAAATAATGTCAAAGAGTTGTCAAATCTAGGTAAATATTTATATCTAGCCACTAAGCGGCGAAATTGATTAATTAGCTACACGTATTTATAATTTTTGTGCTTTTGTATTATGTTCTTTGTTTAGTTTGCACTTGTATGCTTATAGTCACTCTCCTATAACATATATACATGTACAAT
>NW_018408369.1:4586-8586 GCF_002113885.1 Mizuhopecten yessoensis | reverse complement strand
TGATAAGTAAACAGTATTCGGAAACACGCAAATTTATCGTGCTTTTTTTCCCCGAATCCTAATCAATCGAACATTGTAATTGATTATAAAATACTTGGAGTGTGCTAGTGAAAATAATTTTATAACAATTAAACTCCGATGTGTTGGTTGATAAGAATTTGTCTCATAGCATTACAAACTAGTACTGGTTTAATTTGGATCTATTGAGTGGTTGTTTGTTTTTCATGTTTTGATACTGAATTATATATAGTTCTCAGGGGATACACGCAGGTTGTATCGGAGAGGTAATACTGTTTTAGTTCGGGATGAAAAGACAAAAATATCTCTCCCAATTCCTTCCATAAACTGACATATAATACTTTTGTAATTTTCGAACACTCCAAACATAAAACTTGCTTGTGGCTAAAAATGCTGAAAGGGCAGCAAATGTCGCAGATTTCAAGTAATTGTACCGCTATAGAACGTAGTCTCGTTCAACCAGGCTCTTTTTGCCTGCGCAAGCTACGCCGAACAGAGAGTCTCTTTAATTACAAGTGATCAATTGCAAGCGTCTGGTTGAACGGGACTATTAGAGAACGGAGAACGGGTAGAATGGAGTTTCTAAACTAAAGAAGGAGAATAAAAGGGAGATAATACAGTGATACTTAGCAAAATATAATTTTAATTCTAATATGTATCTATATGAAAACCTACCTGCTACGGGTTCCCAGAATGGCCTTGACTCCGTGGACGGGTGTTTTCTGAGGCCCAACATGGAATGTGACGTCACAAAGTTCAGGCATGGAAAGGATGTACTTCAGACTGTCACAGAGGCTGTCGGTACTGGTGAATCGCATGACGTCATCCTCGTCATCTCCAAACTCACTGTCACTGTCATCGTCTGAATCTGATTCATCCGGGTCCCTAAATGAGTCAGAGTCGGTATCAGTGTCCGAGAATACGGCAGGATTGTTGAACATCTGCTTAACTTCCGGCTCCGTGGCAAGTTTTGAGGAACGGGAATGGTTGGTTGTGAAAATCCTAACTTGTGGTTCTGCGTCCGAGTCGTAAACATCTCCAGAATCGTAACCAGACGATATTCCTGTGATAAAAAGATAAAACATGATATTAGCATGCCGACTAGTTGTATTTGAAATAGGGAAACCACTTGAAGTATTTCTATGGAATTATAAACCAGGCCCCTCCCCCCTTCAAAATGCAAGTCATACAAATATTAATAAGTTTTATTTGATTCAGAAACGTGGTATGAAAATGAGACTTAGTCATTTGCTGTATCTGTTAAAGCCATCGTGCATGTTACAAGTTTATTTATGTAAAATAAGATAAGATAAACATAATAATTTGTGATTGCATGCATACCGTCATTTCAGTATTTAGTATCTTTAAGGGGAGGTTACTCTATCAAACTGGAGAGACAAGTTACGTATATGAAAGCAGTCAAACTTTGCCGGAAAAATCGAGAAAAATTATAATATAAAAATTGACTTACCTCCATCGGAATCTCCAAAACAAGCCTGGAGTTCATCGTTGTCCAAAAGTCGAGCTGATGACGTATCACAGATACCTGAAAAGGCCATTGTTTCTCTAGAATGTACGGTAAAGTGGGTAATCTCTGTAAGTCAAGCGAGTGATTTGTCGTCTTACCGTTACCGTGTGGTTTATATACATCGTATAGATAGCTGTGACACTTCTCTGCATATTACTTGGATCCCTCTCCAAAAATGTCAGAAAGCGTCAAAACTAAAATGCCCAAATCATGAGGACATTTTGCTGTCGTTGACACTCTCAGTATACCAGGCATACGTACTGACCAATTATGACGTCACTCCAGATCCAGGTGAGCTGTTTTCAGAGGTGTTACCTTACCTGTGAGACAGGAGCCACCTTCATTTGGGCGTGACACATGATTGTTTCATTTCACTATAGTGACGTCACGGTCACTCTGTCGTACCTGCAGTGAGTGACCTCTACGTATACGGTGACCCTGACGCGAGAGTGTAAAGAGTATGCGATCAATTTCATTAATTGAAAATTAACGATTTATTTTACTGTTAGGGAAGAGTAGGAAGAGAATCAACAAATGGTACAAAATGTTGTTTTTTTTAATTCTGCTGAAAGAATGTCAATACGTCATTAGATTCACAAATAGTTACCTCAGGTCCAGTCGGGATGGAGTTGCTTGTTTTGGCACAGTTGTTCAAAAGATGATTAGCTTAATTACTGTTTAACGACATTTTTCAACTTGTATTAATTTCGTCAGTATACCGGGTTAAAATTTGTAATTGTACACGTAAATTTACCGTACTAAGTATTTGATATCTGGAAAGTTTAATATCAGTTAATAGCTGTGTTATAAAGATACACAAAAAATGCGATAATTGCTGATTAAGCTAATCACCCTTTGAACAACTGGGCCCACGTAACGTTATAGAGAGGTTGTCCCAATTTTTTGTTTGTATCATTCTTTGTTTACCGAGTGAGATTATTTCATGTGACGTATCGACCAACGGTACGGTTTTATACACTGTAGGTATTCGATGTTCTATTTTGTCCCCTGGCCGAGACATACCAAAGTCTTTAAAAATGGTAGTTTGTACTCCTGCTTAACGCTCAGCAAATTAGGAGTGGGACGACTGGTTCACCCGTTGTCAGTATAATGTGACCGGGTGGGGCGTCCTGCTGGGTGTTTTCGGCAGTATGTTTCAGTGAGGTAGCACTATAAAGTCGGCATCAGCTCCGCGCTATCACAAGGAGACAAACACGAACATATCGCAGCCTCCCAAAATACCCCCACATACACTACACACATGCATCTTGCACACAGGGGAGGCAGTCCTTCGATGACCTTAGCTGTTAATAGGACGTTAAACAAAATCAAACAAACAAACAAACAAATCATATCCCGTTGGGCTTTGTAGGTAGGGGACTCCCAATCACTTAGAAACCTGTGATATTATACTTTCTTTTTCTGTGATAATTATTACAGATTTTTTTATTAATATATGTGATTATCTCCCTTTACTGTAATATAATGTGTTATTGTTATTTTACATATGTTTGTCGCAATAGAAGCTCTCAAGAGCAAATGTTCCTTGTTTACATAACTGCGACTTTAAATAATGTTTCTTGCATTTAACGGTTATATGGGTAATCAGTGTTCAATTTAATCATCGTGTGGCTGAGTGTCGTAGCTCTGACGTAGTACCCGTATACCTGGAGGTAATACAAGGCTTTGTGTCGTACCTCTGACGTAGGTATACATATAGGTTATACAAGGCTGTGTGGCGTACCTCTGACGTAGTTATATATATAGGTAATACAAGGCTTTGTGTCGTACCTCTGACGTAGTTATACATAGAGGTAGGAGGAGGCTGTGTGCGGTACCTCGGACGTAGTTATATATATAGGTAATACAGGGCTGTGTGTCTTACCTCTGACGTAGTTATACATATAGGTAATACAATGCTGTGTGTCTTACCGCTGACATACACTGTAGTTATACATATAGGTAATACAGGGCTGTGTGTCGTACCTCAGACATAGTTATACATATAGGTAATACAGGGCTTTGTGTCTTACCTCTGACGTAGTTATACATATAGGTAATACAGGGCTGTGTGTCTTACCTCTGACGTAGTTATACATATAGGTAATACAATGCTGTGTGTCTTACCTCTGACTTAATTATACATATAGGTAATACAAGGCTGTGTGCCGTACCTCTGACGTAGTTATACATATAGGTAATACAAGGCTGTGTGTCGTACCTCTGACGTAGTCTCGTATACCTGTAGGTAATACAAGGCTGTGGGCCGTACCTCTGACGTAGTTATACATATAGGTAATACAAGACTGTGTGCCTTACCTCTGACGTAGTACTCGTATACCTGTAGGTAATACAAGGCTGTGTGCCGTACATCTGACGTAGGTATACATATAGGTAATACAAGGCTGTGTGCCGTACCTCTGACGTAGTACTCGTATACATGTAGGTAATACC
>NW_018408369.1:1032-1223 GCF_002113885.1 Mizuhopecten yessoensis | reverse complement strand
TGTGTGCCGTACCTCTGACGTAGTTATACATATAGGTAATACATGACTGTGTGTCGTACCTCTGGTGTAGTACTCGTCTACTCGTATACTTGTAGGTAATACAGTGCTGTGTGTCGTACCTCTGACGTAGTTATACATATAGGTTATACAAGGCTGTGTGTCGTACCTCTGACGTAGTTATACATATAGGT
>NW_018408369.1:0-400 GCF_002113885.1 Mizuhopecten yessoensis | reverse complement strand
GGCTGTGTGTCGTACCTCTGACGTAGTTATACATATAGGTAATACAAGGCTGTGTGCCGTACCTCTGACGTAGTTATACATATAGGTAATACATGACTGTGTGTCGTACCTCTGGTGTAGTACTCGTCTACTCGTATACTTGTAGGTAATACAGTGCTGTGTGTCGTACCTCTGACGTAGTTATACATATAGGTAATACAAGGCTGTGTGTCGTACCTCTGGTGTAGTACTCGTCTACTCGTATACCTGTAGGTAATACAGTGCTGTGTGTCGTACCTCTGACGTAGTTATACATATAGGTTATACAAGGCTGTGTGTCGTACCTCTAACGTAGTTATAAATATCGGTTATACAGGGCTGTGTGTCTTACCTCTGACGTAGTTATGCATATAGGTAATAC
>NW_018408368.1:13795-16811 GCF_002113885.1 Mizuhopecten yessoensis | reverse complement strand
TACGGAGGTTATAGTGTGTGTTTTCTGAAACTGTAGGAGGAAGTACAGAGGTAAGATAGTTTGGTATAAGATTTTTATGGATTTTGTAAACAAGTTGTAATTTCCGCCTAGTGCTACGTTCAGTTCAAGTTTCTGGACCAGTTTCAAAATACAATGATTCTCTACTTGAGAAAGGCGGTAACCCGGTGATAACCCTTGCAGCTATAAGTTGAAGTTTTTACTGATATGTCTGCGTCAGCGAGAGTGCACCCATTCCTCACAACAGTATTCTAATAGAGGAAGAATAAATGATCTGAACATTTTATTTAAAATTATTTATTCAAATAAATTTAAGTTTTCGTAAACCACTTATCTGCTTCGATACCTTTATACAATATTTTCAATAAGGGTACTCCACTTACAATTTTCGTCCAAAAGTAGTCCCATGTGCCTATGATTGTCAACAAAATCAAAACTTACATTATTAAATTTTAAATAAATAACATATTCAAATTCAAAGTTAGAGATCAGTAAAGCTTTCGTTTTTGCAGGGTTGAATTTCACCAGCCAAATATCCGCCCAATTTTGATTTTTTTCCATGTCATTATTAATCTTGGTTTCAATATTCTGGGGAGATGCACCAGAATATAATAAAGACGTATCATCAGCAAATAATTGAGACAAGCTTTCAAGATTATCATTAATATATACATGTAAACTAAAAAATAAAGGGCCTAGTACTGCGCCTTGAAGGACTCTAGCATTAATATATTTAATAGAAGACTTATCATTACCAATAAAAACTTGCTGTCGTCTATTACTAAAATAACTACTTACCCAGTCTAATAACTTTCCCGTTATACCATAGCTAGCTAGTTCCACTTTCAGTCCCTTGTGCCACAAACGATTGAATGCTTTAGATATATCACACAAACTGAACAGGTAGGATGCTTTTTTTTCTAAATTTTCGCATAATGTGTGATACATTTCTATCACTTGATGAACAGTAGAATGACCAGGTTGGATTCCAGATCAGAATTTATGTACTAATGAATTATCTAACATGTAGTTTTTTTTTTTTTACAATCAATCGATCAAATACTTTACCAACAGTGCTAAGTAATGCTATTGGTCTATAATTTGGAGAATCATGTTTCTCCCCCTTTTTAGATAAAGGCACCACTACAGCTTGTTTCCACTGGTTTGGCAAGATACCAGTATCCATAGAAGATTTAAATATAAGGGATAGAGGGAGAGCTACTGAACTTGCTATAGTTTTTCAACATATAATGGCTAATGGTGTCGCTACCCACAGCTTAATTAATATTTAAAGATTTTAAAATGTCTATAATGTCATTCATGCGAAACGGGAAACGGTACAGTAACTAACGGTACGGTAGCTGTATGTAAGTGGAGTCTGTCCGAAGTTCTACTGTCGGTACGTCAATGTTAGTATCATCGATTGTCGAGATGGAAACAAAGTAATCATTTAGGATGTGAGCTTTGATGTCGTTTGCCATTTCTAATTTTCCTGTTTTATTTCTAAGAGGAGTCATACTATTGGAATAATCTGAAGTTATTATGCGGACAATTTTCCAAAAATTTCTAGGGTTCGAATCAGAGTATTGATATAAAATGCCTTAAATGTCCGCGTAAAAAAGTTCTCTTAATAGTAATTCTTTTTAAACTTTCCATAATCCGAGGCTTACAGATTTCCAATTATGAAGCCTACCATTATGGCACTTTAATGATACGCACCCATTTCCACTGCTTTCTTTTGATGCCGGGAATTCGGACTGGTAACGCGATACTGTACTACTGTTGCAAAGTCAAAGGAAGGAACATATTTCTACCCTTATTTTAGTCTATGTTTCAATCTTGGAACCCGTTTTATGACGTATGTTATCCTCACATCATTGCAAATGAAACTGATCGTAATACACCAGATATTCGAAACGCTATGTTTAGCCCAAATATATATTAATTATTTTGTTAGAGAAATGATTTCGAAATCTTTTTAGCTGCTTTTACTTAGAGCAAAAACGATTTGACGCTAGTATACACATTAGGATTGAAACCATTTATTCAACAATTATGATATTACAAACTATTGCAAAATATCAATATCAGTATTTGCACAAGTTTTCTAGCAAGCATGTTATATTAAACTGTCTGGGTTTTTTTGCTGTCTATGTACAGTAATACATAATCTTAAACCCTTGCCAGTCTCAGTAGATAATAATTTCACATAACGTTTACAAATTAGATAACAGATGTACAGCTTATTCTTATTTTGTTTGAAATATAAATTCATGGATTACGGTTACCTACTCAAACGGAGAATTGCTGTATGTCAAACTTGTAATTACTATGTGGACCTATGAATTCGTGGATGAAGATTACTCGCGAAGTTAAAGAAAATTATAAACCCAAGAAAATTAGCGATTTCACAGGACGTAGAGCATGGTTTCAAACACTTCTAAATAAACATAAAATTTGTAATTTTCATCAAATGAAGATTATTTCATCAAATTAGTACGCATATCAAGCTTTATTATGATGAATTGTAATACTGCTTTTCCAGAAACTTAACTTCTCCTTAATATTCATCGTAGCATCTAATTATAAATAACATATTAAAATTATTTGAATCATATGTCGAAAAAGTCAGCTTGCTTCTGTGGTTTTCCTTTGATTTTTTACCTTGGATGTAACGGTCTCAACAAGCATATCTGATGTTTTGACTCGGCTTGGATTATTTGTAACACTTCGTATTTGGGATCAACAACGTCAGTGATAGTATGAACATATTCTGCATTGGACACCGATTCAGGATCTAAGTCCACGACGGTATAATACCATTACCATATTTACCTTTGGTTATTGTTGTTTTGAGATTTGATAGTAATATTTAGTTAACTATCTTCTTTGCGACAATTATTATTTGCTTTTTCGTGTTTTGGAGACTAGTAATGACTTCTTTCAGATTTTTTTCCCTTTTTGGTGTGACCTTTAGTTCATTTTAGAACATAGTACA
>NW_018408368.1:9032-10120 GCF_002113885.1 Mizuhopecten yessoensis | reverse complement strand
TTGGGAACCCCCTGCAGACTACGGGATTGAGTTTTGTGCCCTGTATTTTGGGCCACAACAGCGACAAAAAATCAATCTGCTTGGCAATACTTCACTTTTGGCTCTTGTGTTGAACGTTTGCCCAGGTGAGGAATGCAATGGGTTCTGTCCCCAGGCCGGGACATATCAAACTCCTTAAAAATGGTAGTTGTTGTACCCTTCTTAACTTTCAGCATTTAGGGGAATGACAACAATTGGTTCACCCGTTGTCAGAATAATGTGACCGGGCGGAATGCTGTGCACGGTGCGTTAGGCATGGTATTTCAGTGAGATAACACTCTAAAGTTGGCATCAGGTCAGTGCTGTCACATGGAGGCAACTACACCAACATACACACATACACGCATATACAATACACATGGAGGCACCTCCTTAAATGTTCCTCTTTAGCTGTTGATAGGACGATAATCCCTGTACAACCAGCAACCAAATGCTACATACATGTTATCATGAAAATACTGATATCAACAACATAATTTTGTTTATACTTTACGGTTTGGATATACAATATGCTTTTAACTTTTAACAAAGTCAAACGATAACTCGGAAATATTAAGTGTACACCAATGTCTGCTAGCTACTGCATTATTCTCTTTTTTCCCCTCTTAGCACTGATTGATGAGAAAATCGAAAGGAGGTTGTCCGATCGGTTTATTTAAAAAGTTCCGAATACGGGATCAGTAGTTAGCAGCTGCTTTCGGGCTATACAAATCCGTATTACCCGCTCAGGTTAAGGAACATATTGTTGTATCCGTTGTTATGTATTACTGCTTGGCTGTGTGAAAATGTGTAACAAAAGCGTCTGTCTTCTTCAATCTTTATTACAAAAGTCCACGAATTCACCTCCTTTAGGAGAGTTCCTAAAAACAGTTACAAACTTATCTCCCTTCGACCATACATTACATCATTATCTCTCTCACCCATCACATACCATACATACAACACCGTATTTGGTATTTGATAAAAACGGTATTCATTAGCAAGTGCACTGCATGTAATAAAATATAAATATACTATCTCTTCATAGTTTAACAGAGTATTTCCTTTAT
>NW_018408368.1:4463-7954 GCF_002113885.1 Mizuhopecten yessoensis | reverse complement strand
GTGTGTAACAGCAACGGCAAGGGTCTTATGGCGACGGGTGCCTAGAGGACAACGCCTGTTGCAACGGGGACAGCAGATCAATTCTGGTTTCTTCCATGTTCCGTTCGTTGACGACATGTAACAAAAAAACCGATTCTTTAGGGAGAGCCCACATTAGTCGCCTTTTTCAATGTCCCCTAAACAGAAAACAAGAAAGAAACCACCCCCGATTCTGCAGGGGAGCACTTTAGCCGATCATATAATGGGATCGGTAGGCGTATTCTTTCCTCGAACCTGAACGGGTTGATTACGCAAGTAAAAGGCTGACGTCTAATTAATCATTCAAGTACAGTCGAATTAATGTTACCGTCTTAAGGTTCCATTGAAATGTTTAAGTTCTATATATCATCTGATTTATCGTCAAATGTTAATAGTCTTAAGTCTCTAGTTTTATCATAAAAATCACTTTGATTGTCTTTAGGTTTGGGATAAAGCACTTGAATACAAATGTAGCACAGACACTTTCGTTCACCAGGTAGCTTAATCGCTATAAATAGCGATTGTATACCAATCTGAAGTCCAGAGTTCGAACCCCGGTCTAGCCCTGCTCAATTTTTAAAACCCGGAACACTGCTGTTGATTATGTTTTGTTTATTTCATCTTAATTATTTCTCATAAAAGTCCCGTAAGTTATATTTTTTCCCAGAAATGATAGATCAAAGCTGTAATCGTGCCGGATAAAAACAGTGTCCTCCTATACTTTGTTACAGTGTATTGGTACATTTGTAATGGTACGGTGCCGTTAAAAAATGCTTTAGGATAAAATCCAACTTTATAAACAATATTCAGTGAGGTCATATTCAAATTTTCTTACCGAATAATGCGTTGTGAACTTGTTTTGTACTTTGGTTCCTTTGTGACGGCATTCGGTTTCCATACGTCAAGTTTAAAATTATTTCTCATTGAAGCAATTCTTCTTTGATGTTAATATAACGCCAATAAACGGGCTTGCTGTCATTTTCTTTTAAATATCAGCAGCAAAACGTTCATTAAAATGAACATAGTAGCAAACATTACGTAAAGTCTTCCAATATTTTACTGTAGAAAATTCTCTTATTAACGTTGAAGACTTTAATAAGACTTTAAATATAAATCGTCTTTCACAGATTCCAGGATCCAATTGAGTTGCAACCAGGGGATGAACTGAAGACCACATGTACATACAGGTCTATCGGCAAAGACAAGACTACATTTCAAGGGGACGGAACTGCCGATGAAATGTGTTTCGGATTCCTTACCTTCCACCCTGCTGAAAACATTCAGATGCCGTATTGCACTGCCTGGAAGGGAATAGATCTTTGTAAGATTCATAGTTTAAAACAAGATTTTCCAGTTGTCGATGGCTGCAACGTTCATGCTCTCCTGAACAACACGCATCCGGACACTATTCGTTTGGATACCGAACTCTTTAGTCGTTGTACACCCTTTCAATCGTGCCGAAAGGAATGCAAAGAGTTCCTCAAAGAAGAGCTACGCCGTAACAAATGCATCCAGGGAGATCTTGCAGACTACTTCCGGCTATATGCGACACGTTCTCGGGACAATATGTTATTCTGGGCAGCAATTGATTCTTGTAAAGCCGAGATTGCAGCGGACGCGTTTCAATGTGACGCTTCTAAATGTAATAACTCGAGTAGTGTTTGCGAAATAGTCGGGGGTGTTGGTAGTGTCGCAGCCTCAATGACTGTCGTGAGTTTCTCTCTTCTCATCAATCTGTTGATGAAAATATAGGCTATTAACTGGTGAATTGTCTCTCATATCGCCAGCTGAGCTTCATAGTTTGACTACTTATCATTTGAAAAAAATGCTATCTTTTCGCAGTTTGTTTTGCCTGTCTTAATTTCCCGTTAAGATAATGTCGTGGTGTCAATAAAACCATAATTCGAACTCAAAATCGGTAAAACTATTAAAAACTATATCAAAGCCAATATCTACATGGAGAAGATTGAAAACAAAAACAAGGAAAATACGACCAGGCGGTCCGGAAGGTCAAACGTCTTCTGCTTCATTGGCGATAGTGGCGTGTAAAGTAATATCACTTCCTCAACGCCAGAACACATGAAGTCACATAACAAAACAATAAAACACACTTATGAACAAAAACAAACTGTTCCTCATATCACACAAGGAAATATAACACCTTCTTATTAGATCATATTTGAGACCATAAACTATTTCCGTAGTCCTTATTAATCGGTAACTTTGGAAAACCTTTAATTGTAAGGTTGTCCTTCAGCAGTCAACATCTTACGAATCCATTTCGATATATTTTCATTCGCTCCCATTGAAGCTGTGTAAACCGTGACTGCGTATAAATTACCGTATACGCAGTGAGATTCCTTGAAGACCATTGTTTCCAATTGATGACGTAATTTACATTGTGACGTCATAATGGTAACATTGGAGATCCATTGCTGCTCGCAGGCTGTAGGCTGTTCATTTGTTTTGATTTACGCACGTTACGGAGGTTTTGTACCATTATAAAAGCAAATGTATTGGAGTTGGCTTTATTCTGAGTGTGCCATCATAGTAGGAAAATATGTAAATATAAGAACTGATCTTCAGTTTGACTGCGTATACGGTAGTATGAACGCAGTTGGCAACGAACATATTCTATGGAGCTATGGAGCGCTGTTACGCGCTCCATAAATACTATGTTCGTTGCCAACTGCGTTCATACTACCGTATACGCAGTCAAAATGAAGGTCAATCCTAAAATGTAAACATTGTAGTTGGGGAACTATCGTACAGCTTAGTTAGTGGAGTTATGAAAAATAGGTACTGAATTTCTAGCAAGGGCATTGTATCACGTTGCTTCGAAACAGTACCTGTGTGTCTTCGGAGTCGAAGAATTTGTTGAAAAAGTGATGAATGTGGCGAAACTTGCCTGAAGCGATCGCTGGTGACTAGGCAGCTCATTCGGTTTCTCAAATTCGAATTCTAGTCTGCCCGTTGTATATACAATTTCATCATATGAATACCGTGTTATGCAGTGTCATGAAGCCATCACATAAATTATGTTTATGAAACGTGGGTAATATCACTCCGAAAATGACGTCACAATCGAATAGGAACAATCAATGTGACGTCACGTCATCGTGAAGCGCAAATTTCATCGTTTCAGAGGCGGTCAAGTGCAAAATATTCGTTCAGATCACAATTATACAGTTTACTTTGAATAATATGATAAAAATAATCTGTCATTCGTTTCCCTTCATATTAGATTGATGATACTCGTTTTGGATTTTTCATATTTGCTAGCAAGAGGCTCGCAAGCATGAAAAACATGTTTCATAATCTAATATGAAGGGAAACTTATGGCTGGTCCTCTATTTCTGTTACATTTTGTAGCAGTAAGGCGATTGTTTACAACGCCTATCCGTTTGATATAACAAAAGTTTCGAAGTCCATTTCACCTTTAACAAATATTCTATCTCATCATTTTGGTATGA
>NW_018408368.1:2224-3580 GCF_002113885.1 Mizuhopecten yessoensis | reverse complement strand
CAAGATTTATCAGGAACTAAGCTGTTATCAGCTGTTATAACTTACAAGGGATATTGAAGATATTTATTAAATCATAGCTGCCAGATTGAGAGGGACCATCGCGTAAGACGGTCGTATTTATAATACGTTTAATTATTATTGCTGTCAATTTATTAAGCACATTGAAGTGAAGTAGACGATTCATTAGACGATCCATGATGGAAACGGGAGAAAGGTTTGACGTACAGGATAATGAGAGTAATACTACACTTGGTGAAAATTCCATACCAGAACCCGGTGCCGGGAGAGAGCTACTCCCACAGACAACAGAATATGTGGATGGGACACCAAGTGGTGAGGTCCAACTACGCCTACCCACTATGGACAGTGGACTTGGAACTCATCAGACTAATCAACAGGGTAATGCTCAGAGCGGAGGGTCTGAGCGAGAAAATGAGGGTTTGCGTCGTGAGATCCGGATGTTATATACAGCGCTAGATGACCTGAGGACCGATATGGTTGAACAGCGACTGGAGTTAAGCAGTAACCAGTCCCTAGAGTTACAACGACCTGTGGTTGGTACGCAGGCGTTGACAGAAGATTGCCTGAGGGCCCGTGCGGACGCTGAATGGCCTTCCCGGACGCGGGAACGGAGAGACTCAGAACAGCGGGATAGACCAGGTACCGGTGGTTCTATGCGTGATGACGCTAGAGCCGGGTATTTAGGGCAAGGTACCATGCCTAATACCGAGTGGACAAATGAGACTGGAACATTAGCACGCCATGGTTTTGGTAGACATGGTCAGACTTCGTTTTTAGCCGGCGGTAATAGAGAAAACGTCGTTTCTGCAGAGGTGCGCGAGGATGTTGCCAGTGTTCCACATATGAGATCTTCTGATGGGTTTAGATATCATGGTTCGAGTAGAGGTCATGGAGGGGGAAAAGAGAGAAAAGCTGCAACATATGATGGAGCAACTAATTGGAGGGACTACTTGGCACATTTTGTGATAATTGCCAGACTAAATAAATGGGACGAGAGGGAAAAAGCCTTGGAACTTGCCGTATCTTTAAGAGGCGCAGCACAGAGTGTGCTGAGTGATATGAGTGAGGAAGACTCACAAGATTATTCTAAACTAGTATCAGAGTTAACAGCAAGATTTGAGCCTGAAAATCAGTCAGAGGTATACAGAGTACAGCTCAAGTCAAGAATACGGAAACGTAACGAGACGCCTCCTGAGTTGTCACAGGAAATAAGGAAATTAGTGCGTATGGCATACACTACGGCATCAAGTGACATCAAACAGCAGTTGTGTTTGGACGGGTTTATAGACTCACTAAATGATACTGAGATGGAGTGGGCTATACATCAAGGCAAAT
>NW_018408368.1:0-1219 GCF_002113885.1 Mizuhopecten yessoensis | reverse complement strand
GCTGCTGCTCCGTCCCATTGTTACTATAAAAACAAAATATAGAATGATAATAATAGTACTTCTATAACAATACAACCTAGCTCTGGTTACATTCTAATTTGAATTTAGTATCTACTTTTACTGTTAAAACTTTTATAATACTGGATCTGATCAGTTATCTAATCACATTGGCATCTAATCCGCTGAAATANTAATACTGGATCTGATCAGTTATCTGATCCGAGAAGACCTAGATGTCAGACCATGGTTGGCCCATCGACCATGGCCCACATGTTATAGTGGGAGAAGACCGAGATGTCAGACCATGGTTGGCCCATCAACCATGGCCCACATATTATAGTGGGAGAAGACCAAGATGTCGGACCATGGTTGGCCCATCAACTATAACCCACAACTTATAGTGGGAGCCTCATGGAACCTACCACTGTGGACGAGTCATTCTTCCCCAAGGATCATCTTCATACAGACCATGGACCGCATAGCTGTTCAGAATTCCAGGATAACTGATGGCAACATCGCGCGCGGTTGTCTGACAATAGGCGTTATGCATTTCGAGATAAATTTTAATTGTATATGAACATTAATGGTATTAATATGAAGTGGTCATCTTTATGAACTCTGTGTATTTGGTAAGTTTAGAAAAGTACTTTGGTAAAATAGATATGTATAATTATTTTTCAGATAAGATCCTCATTGATCTTTGGGTGGGGGTGGACTTTTTATTGAATTGTATCATACTCTAGTATAACTTTTAAAGTGTGGATTGTTATACCATAATTTAAACCAAAGCCGTATCTGTTGAACACTGTTCAATATTTATTTTGTATTTTGTCTTTCAATCAGTCATAATATTGTACAGGAAGTTTACTCGAGATCAGGTGCTAGTTATATTATTATATCCAGCTATGTCCATCCACACGTTGTTAACATTTAAAGGATTCTGTGAGAAAGAAAGGCTGTGGTAAAATATGAGAGTGTTTATATTGTGCAAAACTGGATGTTTATTTATTTATTTTTGTTATCGAATATAATGCAGACTAGGAAATATGGTAGATCATATGTACAGTATTGTATGTGGAAACAAAATAGCAGCATGTGTTGTTTGAATGTTGGGCAGATAACTAACCATCTTATTTTGTACCTGTAACTTCAATTTAAACAAAGGATGACCAAATTGTCGGGACGACAATATTTTTAAAGAAGGGGGCAGTGTAACGAA
>NW_018408367.1:16307-17651 GCF_002113885.1 Mizuhopecten yessoensis | reverse complement strand
TGGTTTCACTCTGAATTTCACTTGATCTAATTGTGTTTTCGTAAGAGCCTCAAATGGGCATTTGTTGTCCGGTTTTGTTGCCTGTGCTCTGGTGCGGTCTTCAAACTTCTCAGGTTCCACGTGGTATCCCGGGTGTTTGTCCTTGAGGTGTTTCTTGTACGTTTCCTCTCTCCCATAAGAGCGTTTGCAGAGTTTGCATTTATACCATGTTTGTATGAGACCATGTGCTATGTCCGCATGTCTCCGTAAATTCCTGAGATTAATGTACGTCTTCCCGCATCTGATACACGGTAGACTTAGTTTTTTGCCTGTAGTATTACGTTTGCGGCGGGGTGTCTGTTTCGTGTTGGCCCTCAAGCTATAATGTTTAAACCTTCTGGTTGAGTTGTACGTAGCATACGAATCCAACTCTCTTTTGTTCTGAGACGACGGTTGGTATCCGTGACGTCCTTAACAATACCCGTAACTATGATGTTATGTATGTTATGATCTGGAGACGTGAAATGTCCCGCCACCGGTTTGTCCGGGTGTTTGTGAATGATACTTTATAAATGATTGCGAATGCGTGTATTAATCGTCGTAGATATTTGTCCGACATACTGCATTCCGCATCTGTTACATGATATTAAGTACACGGCATTCACACTTTGGCATGTGATATGTGGCCCTGTATTTTGTATTCTATTTTATTAGTGTGACTGTAGAAGCTGTTCGTAGGTTTCATGTGTACGCAGATCCTGCAGTTCTTGTCGCAGGGTCCACTGCCCGGCCGGGCAGAGTCACGACAGATATCACTTCTTACTAATATATTCCTAATGGACTTCGGTTTTGTACAGGCGACAAACATTTTATATTCTAATAGACCCCTGGTTCCGGGCCCCTGTCCTAATATGTGTTGGTATTTTTTGAGAAATTGTCCGATAGGTGGGTTCAGTGGCTTATGTTGAATGACGAAAGGTATAACCTTGCGTTCACTCTCCTTCCATTCTAGGTTTAGTAGTTCTTCTCTGGACTTGGTACGTGCATTGTTAATGGCTTCTGTTAATAAGTTTAAAGGATATCCTCTTTTCAAGAACCTCTCTATGAGATTGGCGCACTCATGTTCATAGTGTATTGGGTCACTGCATATTTTTTTAATGCGTAATGCTTGCGAATACGGGATGCTATTTTTTGAATGTAGTGGGTGGCAACTTTGGTAGTGTAGATATAGAAACGCGTTAGACGGTTTACTGTACATCTTACTGCCGAGACTGCCGTCCGGTAGTAAGTAGATGGTTGTATCTAGGAAGTTAGCCTCTGTGTTGCTGATAACGAAGGTAAACTTGATCGTTGGGTGGTAAGAGA
>NW_018408367.1:14700-14985 GCF_002113885.1 Mizuhopecten yessoensis | reverse complement strand
ATTTAACCTTCTCATAATGAGTGTTATTGTGTAATTGTCTATGTGTCTCAGTTATGTAATCAACTTTATTTTGGATGACTATCGCGCCACCCTTGTCCGCTGGTTTTATAAGAATGTTCTCATCCTTACTTAATGACTTGAGAGCGGCCCTCTCTTTTTCATTAAGGTTGTGCTTGTATGATTTATGAATATGGTGATCATGTATGTTCTCTGTAACTATATTAAGGAAAGTGTCTTAAAAGGAATCATTGCCCGCTGGTGGAGTCCAGCCCGAAGGCTTCCGAA
>NW_018408367.1:9958-10370 GCF_002113885.1 Mizuhopecten yessoensis | reverse complement strand
TATCACCATGCACTAAAGCTAGATACAAAAACAAAGTATTGAGGACAACACAAATAACAATCATCAATATAGTTAGAAGCAAAAAGAAATCATCAAGAATTTTGACAGAGGAAAACATATGAACAAATCCATATATCTGTATCCAGCTTCAACAGCAAATCTTCATGAGTTGAGAAATGCTTGAATGTTCTTACATAATCACAGATTCCTATTCATCTTCAACATGTATATGGCCATTTATTGCTGTTGTTGGACTAAGTTATACTAAATTCTTATGTTGCTTTTGATTAAAAATGTCAAACCCATTCCATTTAAGGATCCCTGTCTGATTTTTCTTGTTTACATTAATCGTCTCTAAATTTTGTATTGGATATAACTGTAGCACAGTTGGGCTAGGACACTAATTATTATC
>NW_018408367.1:0-1217 GCF_002113885.1 Mizuhopecten yessoensis | reverse complement strand
TTAGTCTTTTTGGGCCAGTGGTTTTTATAGACAGATAGTCTTTACAGATAGATGGTCCTTACAGACAGGTGGTCCTTACAGACTGGTGGTCCTTACAGACAGGTGGTTTTTACAGACAGGTGGTCTTTACAGACAGATGGTCTTTATAGACGGATGGTCTTTATAGACAGATGGTCCTTACAGACAGGTGGTCTTTACAGACAGATGGTCTTTACAGATGAGTGGTCCTTACAGACAGATGGTCCTTACAGACAGGTGGTCTTTATAGACAGTAGTCTTTACAGACAGATGGTCCTTACAGACAGATGGTCCTTACAGACAGATGGTCTTTATATAAAGACAGGTGGTCCTTACAGACAGGTGGTCTTTACAGACAGATGGTCCTTACAGACAGGTGGTTCTTACAGACAGGTGGTATTTACAGACAGATGGTCTTTACAGACAGGTAGTCCTTACAGATAGGCAGGGTTTACTGTGTATTTATATATTCATTATTTATTGCTCATACTACTCACTAATAAAGTAAAATAATTAGTTTTATTGCAAACAATAAGGGATGTTTGGAAGGGACTGTTAAAAATACAGTTTAAAAATTTCTGCACTCCTATAAAGATGAAAAAATACTGTATAGTAAACTAAAACCAACCTATCAAATGACCCGATTTAATCTTGACAAAAAAATATCTTTTCTGGTGAAAAATCTTGCTTCAATCAAATTGTCATGACATTGGCAGAACATGTTTAATTTCATAAAATCAGGTTTCTATCAATGCGGATATAATGTTAGGGCTTTGTTACAGGTCTCTACAGCTGTGGTTTGTAATACACAACCATAAAATCATATCTGAACAGAAAAACATAAACAGATGTTTCTGATTTTTTTATCAAGCCTAGAAAGTTCAAGAAATGCCCTTTCATTGTATTTGCTGGAGGCTGCAATGTGCACTAATTAGTTGCCACAGTTGCAATGTTAGGGTGCATAGCTGAACAATACAATTATCTCTCTAGCATAATTACTAGCTACTGCAGCCTGCTACCTCTTCAGGATACTGTCTACTCAATAACAGTGTATTGTGTACTGCCATGCATTCTGTATAAAGTCTGATAGCTCTTGAGAATACCATCTATAGCCTGAGTATTGTTAAGGGTACCATCTACACAGCCTTCTTACTGTCTAGTATACTGTCTACCATATATACCATCTACAGCCTGTGTAG
>NW_018408366.1:19363-26227 GCF_002113885.1 Mizuhopecten yessoensis | reverse complement strand
CAGTATATAAAGTAATCCGACACATCAACAAGAGATAAGACGCTATAATGTATACTTTTCTGATACTTTAACACAATATAAGACGCTAGTACGTAAAGAAATTTGAGACATTAAATAGTATCAGCCGCTTGTCAATTGAGTTATTTGCCACATAAACACGAGATTAAAAGCTAAGGTTTAAAAGTACACTGACGCATAGACACAATCTTAGACGCTGATATATAATATTAATAACAATTCGAGATCTGTATATACCGCTTTATCACATCCTTGTTCGTAGGGCGTCTCAAAGCGGTTCACAAATTATTATCCGTGGTTATATGGCCTTTGCAACCAGCAAATATCTTTCTCACTTCCATGGGAAGCATTCAGCCGGTGCTGCCATTTAAGCGTTCATATCTAGCATTCAACCATTCTAGCACTGCCCAACCACGTACTCGTTTACAGCTGAGTAGACTGGAACCAATGGGGTAAAGTTTCTTACTCAAAGATACAACACAGTGCCGTGCCGTGACTCGAATCCGCTGTTGATATAATTTTCCTATAATGCAGTGGGCATCATATTGCTTATGAATGGCATCTTGGAGCAGTTTAATGCTAAATTAAATAAAGTTTCATGTTGGCTGGGATTGGGAGTGAAGTTTGATGTAGGGCTGTTTTCTGAACAATTGTTTCCGGTTGTCCAATTTTAAAGTTTTGTTTTATAAACCTATTGAGAATAAATATCTACATCACATATCTGTTATTTCTATTGTACTTTTTTAAAGCATAGGCATTGCCCGTATATTATTTTTTAAATGTTAGTGATGCATTAAATTCAACGCTTAACAATGAAATGATTTAACGATTTTTACTGAATATGTTATTCGTGAAGTCATCTAGATGGACATTGAATGGAAACTGAAAACGTTTGTGTAATCTTTTTATTTAATTTTGATTCCGTTACAAAAGTGGAAAGTTTCTTTCATTATACTCAGTCTAGCTACACTCTTGTTAGAACAAGATAGTTTTATTCATGACACCTTAAGAAGTTATAAAACCTAAATTACACCGATATGTATAGCTGGAGCGATGTGTGTTTTGAAGCGGTCTTATCAACATCGCGCTGAATGCCATAACATGCATAAATGCTACATTTGAATACATATTTTTTATCATTTTCATCAGGATTGCTTTTCCAAATAGATGCATATTTGGATTATTTTCTTAAATATAAAAAGGAATAAACAACACACAAAACCTGGTTATATGGTTTTATTAAAATATAAGCTATTTAGTGTTTACGATTAAAATCAGTCTTATTCAAGCAAAGTCAATTAATTACAATTAAACACTTCTATTGTAAAATTGAAAAATGAATTAATCAATTACCATCTTTTTATCTAATTAAATACATTCACACAAATACGAATGTATCATACATCTGAGACATGTTACCTTTTTCATTGTAAGAAATCAAAGACGACAGTAACCTGATTACATTATTGTTTTATTATGATATACTAAACTATATTGCAGATTCAACCAAATTATGCATATGTCTATCCAACATTTTAATCATCTATACTTTTCAAAGCTTCAGTTTATGACACATTCGCAGAGTTGCAAGCGCTTGCTTAACATCAACTTTGATATCTTTATTATTACATCAAACTAAATACTATAGAATTGGGTCAAGAGTAGAAAATTAAAAAAAATCCCGAAATGTCAGCAGTCAACAACGTGGCATCATCCGAGTGAATATATTGCAAAGGTGATTAGTTTATGATTTCACGAATGAGCAGCGGACTCGGACATAGGATTAGTACCAATGCGTGGTCAACGTGTTAATATTGACGTGTATCGATGTTGGGGTCTTTCGTCCGTATATCACAATTATGTTAAAGATTATTACCATTTTCTATACATACAAACTCTATGACTGACGGCTCTCTTTCCCTCGACAAGATAAACACAATTAATTGGGAGAGAGAAAGTTGTCCATTCATTTATGAAATAATCACACCAAAAATATATCTGAAAGCAGTACACACTTAAATATTTAACTTCATTAAATCAAAATAGAATGAAAGGAATTAGTACTAACATGAAATGTATAATTAATATATGAAATTCAAATCAGGACCAAACACACATTTAATTACAATAAAGATTCCTAATTGTTCATGAACTGCTAACTGCTAATACAAGAAATAATCTTTAGTAGCTGATTCCATATTGTTTATGTATAGCGATGTATTATATCCAGTGTCCAGTGACGAAGCATCCAGCCATCCAACTCAGTAATGCGTCAACGTGGTTAGTAGACTTTTATGAACACGTGCTAAAACATAACACAACTGAATTATTTAGTAAGTATGGGGCAACCTATGCTATGTATATAATTGATGTTATAAGGATACACAGGATATTAAACATATCGTTATCGCCTCCATTCCTACACTGTGTACAATTTAAATTTCATTGTTCGGTGGACTTTTTTCAAAATGCTTAAGGAAACTGCAATATTTAGTGCATTAGGAGTACACAACTACAGCTTACTGAGACATACTTTGTGACGGACCAAGAAGACACATGACGTCAATTAGACGTCCAAAAGGGGTCGCTATTTGATGGTAACTCTGATGATCGTTGATTCAACGTCAATTAAATGTGATATTTCAACGTTCAGGGATTTTAAAAAAAATGTGATGTTAAAACATCTCCTTTCAATGTTATATTGTTCAATATGATTAACATTTCATTATTGAATATGGAAAATGAAACACTGACCCGAAGTCTTATATTAACTTAATAGGTATTGGTGTCTACGATATAGACAATCAACTATTCTGTTTGTATGGTTTGAATCAAACAAAACACATTCATTTGCCTTGATATATCGTCTGAATGATACCTGTTAAATTAAACTTACCTTACTTATACTGTCGTCAAAAAGAACATGCTTCAACATAAACGTAGATATATTTCACCTTCAAGCAGGTGTTGTTTGAATTGAATGTGCTGTAACCAGTTTTATGTTTGAACAGTTTTGAAACGTTATTTGCTTTACTAAAATGCTGAATAAATAGCATATAGTCCCGTCCAAAATTTAATAATGTCTAAAACAAGACATCATTGAAATTCATTAATAGCAGAGTTACTTGGAAACCTCATTTGTTTATTATAATTGTAATTCATAAACTAAGGGATAGTTCAAAAGCTTACTGTTTGATGCTTACAATAGTTTACACAGAGTCACACAAAAAGAACAAAGGTAAAACACACTTTCGTGTTTTATTTCATCAGACAGTTTGATAACCTGCATACTACCTGCACATCTGTTAGATGATGAATTACTAAGTTTTCTAAAATGAACTTACATCGCATTCCAGACACTGCAACTGAACGAAAAAATAAAACGATCGATTAGTACGATACAATGATTGTGTTTGATGACTTATAACACATGACATGCATAGTAGTAGTTCGCTTCCTAGCAGTCTATATTTTGTCTACAATAGATATCGATTAACATGATGAAAGTCAGCATAAACAAGCTATATATATACACACGTCGTTTAACTGGAAAACTCACTGAATGCAAATAACGCTACAGAGGTCCTGAAGTAAATTATATTGCATGTGTACAACAGATGATATAACAACGAAAATGAGCTGATCACCAGTTTACCACTAGATAAATATGCATAGCTACTGTACATACTATATTTTTGATTCAATTCTTACCAATCCACTTGTCCTTAGTAATGAACCACACAACAAATGAGTGATACTACTTCGCGTTAGCATATTCGTTTTAGTTTAAAAGTGTATATGGATTGTACTGCCAAAAACATATACGATGTGCAAAACATTACGGGCGTTGTAGACACCGGGAAAGTTAACATGTAGCATCATAACCCTAACTGTGCATGTTACAGTTTTGCTTATAAAGAATAATCGGTTCCTCTCAAAATGTTTATGATATCTTGGTCATCTGCATGTACATTTAAGATACATCATAATCGTAGATAATAGTTAAGGTTTATAATAATTTCTAAATATCAAAACGATTTTGATTTCATTAAAAATCGCTAGTTACAAACCAAAAAAACCCAGTTGTCACTTTAAGATAGCTTTATACGCGCGTTATATGTAGAACAGTGGGAACAAATCAGATTAACTGAATGGAATCAGTTACCAATACAAAGTATCCATGGTAAGACAAATGCAGTGTAGCAGACGATATTTCTGATGAATTGTACGAGTGTGTCAGGGGTTGTCATTGGTTATTGCAACCGATGTGCATTATTGTACGATTATTTTGCAGATCGTTGTCTTTTGTTTAAGATACAATGAAGATTCTGAGAATTAAACTTGACAGATAATGCGATTGTAAAGTATTAACTTCACAAAGAAAGAAGTATTATGACCATGCATATTTTCTTAAAATACATTTATGATAATAACAATGCGTGATTTGTATTCATTCATGATCAGAACAATCGCAAAAGATCTTCACGTTTGTGCGTGAAAGTTGATGTTGCGCCTGTAAACTTTGTGTAAGCATGGAAAGCATACATGATAGCAATGTCTAAATAGGTGACGTCATTATGTTTAAATAGTAACAATCGGGTCTTCTGGTGGACGAGTGTCTAAAAAGGGTCACATATCCGTGTTTTAGCATGAACATTAGCGGATACGGACAAAATGCGTTTTGTATTTTAGCTATGAATAACAATAACATATTAAATGAAGACAATTTTCTATCTGCTGGTCTAGCAACTTCGCTTAGTTGTTAAGGTAAATCGACGATGTTTAAACAGTTATCCTGAGAGCGTTATGATACAAGTAAACAGTTCTTTGACGTGTATATTTCAATATGTTGACTGTAATGACAAGTTTATAGGTCCAATATATACCATTCATACATTTTGAAAATAATACCATTACGAAAGATGTCTGCTTTACGCGTTCCACGACTATTGTCCTAGACAAAGATAAAAAAAGAACATAGCTGACTCAATTACATGTATCAATATATTTTTTTCTCGGAATAGACCTTAGCAATCAATGTGAAAATTAAAACGTCTTTTTAAAAACAGCGAATATACAGGGATTATACAAAATATATATAAAATATATATATCATACTAGCCCAAACGTCTTGATGTCATTTTTTCCGATATTTTAGAACATCGCGTTATCTTTTAACGGTGAGTTATGATGTTTTTGACTACACTGTAATAATTGAAAAATAGACACTTATGTCATTTAGAGGTTGCACAAGGTCAACCGTTTATGTTGTATAGTGAACCGATCACGTATTGCAACCAAGTGTACACATGACACCAAATCGTCACCATAATGCCGTTGACGATGCGTATCGATTTTGTGATAGTGTAACTGATTTACACCGGGTTAGAAATGGTGAAATATAATCAAGGGATGAATTAATTTGTAATTCCCATGTTTTTTAAGGGAACACAACATTAACAAGTGATAGAATAATATGACTATCGCGACTTACACAAAAAAAATAGATCGTTACGGACGATGAAAAGTTGTATGCAAATATCAGTATTAAATTTTAATTACCGGTTGCAGAATGAAAAAAAAGAACGAAATCTGTATAAGCAAACGTTTGCAACATTAAATACATATCGCATCTTGAAAAATCGTACATTGAAGTATGTTTTAGAGTGCAATCAGATTGATTGCTGATTGCGTCTGTTGACGCGTTTACATTTACACCAATTGACTATAATAACATGTATATTAGTCCCATATTTACTTTCTCTTGTACTTTTAAACTAGTCACTGAAAGAATAACTATGACAAGGGAGTTCTCCTTTATGCATTGCCATGACCTTATCATAGACGCATTGATCAAGACAAAGGATAGTTCCAATGAATGTGTGTACATTAAATTTGATGATTTTATCCCCAAAGTGTTTCCTTGTAATAAATGTGAAAATTTAAATACATCGAATAACACATACAATGTAAATGTTTCAGTACACCTATGCTTTAAAAAAGAAATTGTTGAAATCATAACATTCAAACTTGTCGTTATATTGGCTGTTCGATGATTTGACATTAATGTTAATGTTGCATAGTTTACCGGAAACGTGATCAAACTAAAATTTTAAATGACCCCAGAATGTGTTTTAGTGAAATGAATAAAATGATTTAAATGTGAAATTGCAGTATATTGAGGTTTCTATACAGAATTTCCTGGTGTATTTATATGACATTATAAGGAAGTCAATTGGTTTACATTAGATGATAATTATGATGTTGAGACATTTCTATACCAATATGGACCAGTGGGATTTCATACTACAGGATAACACAATAATCAATTTAGACAAAAAAAGTCTAATGTGTATGGTCGAAAAACATCTTTTTTTATCAGAAAGTGAATAGTGTATTTTGTTAATACTAGCTGAATATTACATTATGTTGTAAGAACATTTACATTATCATGCCGATATTGTATGTCCTCCAGGCAAATTGAGACCTTACATCTTTTCTAAGTAACCTAGGGTTAAAAGGCTGATAGATGAAATATAGTCTTTTGACAGATATATTGAATTTGCATTAATGCTTATCTACAATCAAAATCTATCGATATATTTTTTTTTCAAATTTCAAATCACACATGCTCCTCTTTCTTCATATATTAGAAACACATCTTTAATAGTACTGGTTGTTTTCATTTTCCTAGTTATTTAGGAAAAGTATTCAAATTAAAACATCTTACTTGTATGAATGCATGGTTTTTATATTTCAAATGTATGTTTCACTGTTAAGGTGGTTTTAATTGCATGTACAAAATATCTGATATGTATTAATTGTTACTTTTGATACTGATTTAAT
>NW_018408366.1:12176-12547 GCF_002113885.1 Mizuhopecten yessoensis | reverse complement strand
AGTAAATTGATGTGTCTATTCAGAATGTTTTGGTGTATTTATATGTCATCATAATGAAGTCAATTGGCTTACATTAATTGATAAATATAATGTTGAGAAATTTCTACAACAATATGGATCAGTGGGATTCATACTACAGGATAATGCAATAATCAATTTGAGCAAAAACGTCTAACTGGTTTTGGACGAAAAACATCTTTTTTATCAGAAAGCGAATAGTGTATTTTATCAATGCTATCTGAATATTATATTATGTTGTAAGAGTATTTACATTATATTAATCATTAAAGTCGTGTAATTCAAATCTGACCAATCCACGCAATTGTTTGTAATTGGCTTATATGTTGATGTCCATATTTATCATACATTCA
>NW_018408366.1:10789-11172 GCF_002113885.1 Mizuhopecten yessoensis | reverse complement strand
TTGAAGGTTGAAAGAAACGGAGTGAATTGGTGTGTATTTAACACGATTTGTTAATGAAATAAAACACTAACAATAATGCTTAGTCTTTCCTGACCGATTCAGTTATTTAAATTAAATAATGTTTTGTATGCTAGTATTTATCACGATTATCAACATCAACACTATAAGTCACGTACAAACAATTGTGAGGATTGGTCAGATTCGAATTACAGATCTTTCATGATTGATACTTTAATCACATGGTTATGAACAAAGTGTCTCAGTTTAATGTAATGTTTATATAAACATGTACTTACCCGCTGCAAAATTGAAAGAAAAAAGAGAAAGAAATACATATTAGCAACGGTTGTGGTACATTATCCGGGAAGTAAAATGAAAATGAG
>NW_018408366.1:8859-9607 GCF_002113885.1 Mizuhopecten yessoensis | reverse complement strand
TTTTATACAAAATACATATTTTACGCTTTTTATATCTTTAAAAAATGTCATACATCTTAGTCTTGATATAATTGTTTTTTAATGGAATTTAACAGTTTGGTATGAATAATAAATGCTTAGTATGTGTTGAAAACAAACAGAAATTAAAAATTTACCTTCCAAGCTTTGGAAAACGTCTAGTTCCTTTGTCAAATATGTAACTCTTTGCCTGACAACGAATACAGACCTTTTCTAAAGCTCGCAAAATCGGATTTCAACTCTGTTTGTTTCAACAAACTTAGCATTCTTTAGATATGTTGTTTTAATGAAAATAAATGAAATGGTTTATATGTGACATTGCAGTAAATTGATGTGTCTATTCAGAATATTTTGGTGTATTTATATGACATCATAATGAAGTCAATTGGCTTACATTAATTGATAAATATGATGTTGAGAAATTTCTAACACAATATGGATCAGTGGGATTCATACTACAGGATAATGCAATAATCAATTTGAGCAAAAACGTCTAACTAGTTTTGGACGAAAAACATCTTTTTTATCAGAAAGCGAATAGTGTATTTTATCAATGCTATCTGAATATTACATTATGTTGTAGGAGCATTTACATTATATTAATCATTAAAGTCGTGTAATTCAAATCTGACCAATCCACGCAATTGTTTGTACGTGGCTTATATGTTGATGTCCATATTTATCATACTTTCTAGCATAAAATAACATTTTCTGCTTTAAATGACAGAAA
>NW_018408366.1:6822-7661 GCF_002113885.1 Mizuhopecten yessoensis | reverse complement strand
CTTATATGTTGATGTCCATATTTATCATACATTCTAGCATAAAAATATTTTCTGCTTTAAATATCAGAACTTGTCAGGAAAGGCTACGCATCGCTGTTAGTGTTTTGTCGTTATGTTGGTTGTTCGATGATTTGTCATTAATGTTAATGTTGCAGTTTACCGGTAACGTGATATAACTAAAATTACAAATGACCCCAAAAAGGTCACCATAATGCCGTTAGCACTGTATACCGACTGTATTTAGTGTAACATAATTGTACCTATTTTGAAGGTTGAAAGAAACGGAGTGAATTGGTGTGTATTTAACACGGTTTGTTAATGAAATAAAACACTAACAATGATGCTTAATCTTTCCTGACCGATTCAGTTATTTAAATCAAATAATGTTTTGTATGCTAGTATTTATCACGATTATCAACATAAACACTATAAGTCACGTACACACAATTGTAAGGATTGGTCAGATTCGAATTAC
The DNA here is from genome assembly GCF_002113885.1 of Mizuhopecten yessoensis. NCBI lineage: Eukaryota > Metazoa > Mollusca > Bivalvia > Pectinida > Pectinidae > Mizuhopecten > Mizuhopecten yessoensis. The sequence goes on along the minus strand of NW_018408366.1, from coordinate 7,186 downwards.
AGAACTTTCATGATTGATACATTAATCACATGGTTATGAACAAAGTGTCTCAGTTTAATGTTAATTTTATATGAAAATGTACTTATCTCCTGCAAAATGGAAAGAAAAAAATGAAAGAAATACATATTAGCAACGGTTGTGGTACTATAAAAAATCTCATCCGGGAAGCAAAATGAAAATGAGGGATCATTTCAAAATGGAGTGCAATGAAATAGGACAANAAACACTATAAGTCACGTACACACAATTGTAAGGATTGGTCAGATTCGAATTACAGAACTTTCATGATTGATACATTAATCACATGGTTATGAACAAAGTGTCTCAGTTTAATGTTAATTTTATATGAAAATGTACTTATCTC
>NW_018408366.1:2204-3072 GCF_002113885.1 Mizuhopecten yessoensis | reverse complement strand
TTTTATATCTTTAAAAAAGTCATACATCTTAGTCTTGATACATTGTTTTTTTAATGACATTCATCAGTTTGGTATGAATAATAAATGCTTAGTTTGTTTTGAACAACAACAAAAAATAAAAACTTACTTTGCAAGCTTTGGAAACGTCCAGTTCCTTTGTCAAATATGTTAACTCTTTGCCTGACAACGAATCCAGACCTTTTCTAACGCTCGCAAAATCGGATTTCAACTCTGTTTGTTTCAACAAACTTAGCATTCTTTAGATATGTTGTTTTAATGAAAATAAATGAAATGGTTTATATGTGACATTGCAGTAAATTGATGTGTCTATTCAGAATGTTTTGGTGTATTTATATGACATCATAATGAAATCAATTGGCTTACATTAATTGATAAGTATGATGTTGAGAAATTTCTACAACAATATGGATCAGTGGGATTCATACTACAGGATAACGTAATGCAATAATCAATTTGAGCAAAAACGTCTAACTGGTTTTGGACGAAAAACATCTTTTTTCATCAGAAAGCGAATAGTGTATTTTATTAATGCTATCTTAATTATACATATTGTTGTAAGAGTATTTACATTATATTAATCATTAAAGTCGTGTAATTCAAATCTGACCAATCCACGCAATTGTTTGTACGTGGCTTATATGTTGATGTCCATATTTATCATATATATTAGCATAAAAAATATGTTCTGCTTTAAATATCAGAACTTGTCAGGAAAGGCTACGCATCGCTGTTAGTGTTTTGTTGTTATATTGGTTGTTCGATGATTTGTCATTAATGTTAATGTTGCAATTTACCGGTAACGTGATATAACTAAAATTACAAATGATCCCAAAAAGGTCACCATAAC
>NW_018408366.1:0-1215 GCF_002113885.1 Mizuhopecten yessoensis | reverse complement strand
TAAACAGTACTGAAGTTTTGAATGAAATTTCTGTTTATATATGAGCTTGATGTGTTAAATACATCGGAGTTGATGAAAAAAAAAATGTAAAATTCTTAATACCGGTTTAAACATAGTGTCCATAAACCTGGTTATCTGACCAGAGTCACAAAAACCAATTGGGTGTTATATCTTTTTGCGGAAATGCCATAAGTTAACATTATATGATGCGATAAACTGTTTCAGAATACTTACACATCTACAAAGCTCCTTTGGTTTATCACATCCCTTGTAATAAAACAACAGACACTATTACAATGTATTTTAAATGTATGATTGGAAAAAAAGTTATAATAACAGACACGTATAAATTATATCGGCGACTTAGCGAGGGTTTGTGACTTAATTGTGGAGTTATACATACAAACATGAAACTATTCCTGCACATTACAGAATCCTACCTTAAATATGTTAAGAAATGAAGCACAATAATTAAATTTCTAGAGAATCGGCCATTGTTGAATATGGCCACCATAAAAAGACAACATTACTATAATCCAGATACCTGTAAGATTTTGTTGTAATGTTAACAATAAATCAAATTACATGAATTTACATTTTATTGCATTGCATTGTTTGAAGCATAAAAAGTGTGTTATTACTATCAAATATAACAAACTTAAATGGTGAGTTAGCAGAAGAACCCGGTTTTTATATCAGATATCAGTTAAATTGGTATGATTTTATCGTTTTCAGAAATCGTTTGATATACCATGTTTGTTATTTCATTTTCTTAGTTATCTGAAATAGTCTGCTTAAAGAAGATCGTACATATTTTGAGGCAGCAATGTGAAAACAATCAATATATACTCACCAACCTCGCTCTATAATTAATGAAAAGAACATTGTTGTCTTGCCGCCATATCAACGGCATTTCTTCTGTATTTTACGAGGGCTATTTTGTTTAAAATATTGTAAAATGCCCTCTGCAGACTATCTGATGAAGCGGGCAACGTAACGAAATATTTCCAATACAAAATGATTGAAATGCGGTCTACATGAAATATTTCAAATGGAAAATCGTATAGTCATCCAATTACAACAAAAGCACAACATATAGGTAGAAATTGTCAAGGTTTACAATTAAACATATGGATGAAAAGTTGGTTCCTATTAACTACACTGTATTATAGTGTATATGTTGAGTACTTAGATAGGGTCTACGTGTCGCCATGA
>NW_018408365.1:392942-399010 GCF_002113885.1 Mizuhopecten yessoensis | reverse complement strand
TATTTACTTATACATTTGTATGTGGTCATTGATGTTGGTGCTATTCAGTTCGAGGTTGGTTGGCCGAGAAGTTGTAGAGACGTCTAAAATAAACGCATGAGTGTAATAAGAAATTACTAGTATAGATTCTGTGTCCATTTGTAGCGGCCTAAGTAACGGATAAAAGGTAAAATTTGACCGAACACGATTATAAAAGTTCTGTCCATTGACTGTGTACCATTTTATGTGTAAGTGAGTGATAGTTGGGGTATACACAGGGACATGGTTCCTAGGGGTTTTCCTCCGCATATCTGTGATGTAAGTCATGGGTACTTATACAGTGTTGTATTATCTAAATGCGGGGGCCTTTTCTCACGTGCTCACGTTTCAGTATTTACCGAATGTCGTTTCCCTACTAATGCAACCACTTGCCTATGTGTTATATCATTTTCTTTCAATTACCACCATGTCGCAGTCGGTCAAGAATACGATCAATCTACAACTGTAACTGCCTTTGGCGGCGCACGGCTTTGATTGGTGTGTGGGAAGGTTTCACTAGCATTGCTAGGAATCATTATACAGAGAATCATTTTATAAAACCGGAGAAGGGGTTGGATGATACTATGTAACTCAGTGGAGGAAATAGAAAGACATCAGTCATTATAAACCTGTTATAATATATCGACTTTATACATGTACTTGGTATCCGTCTCATACGTTACCATACATGTATATATGTCTTAGTGACAACATACATGTATATATGTCTTAGTGACAACATACAAGGGGTGATCACTTGAAGCCAATAACAATGTTTGGCATGTTTACATGTCTGTTACTTCAATGGAATCGCCGTCCGCTTATAACATTTATAGTGACACCAGTACGCGTGCTTGGTTAATCAGCACACTGTTGCAAACTGAATTATGAATACCCTTGTATTAAATGATAAGTATGTGAAACACTAGCACATTTACTACATTTCTGTATAATGTATATTACTATCCTCTGGCTTTCCAAGTCACTCACAGTTACATAACATATGGCATTAGTTGCTTGAAACAAAAACAAGACAATGGCAAGATTACCCAATTGTGTCCGAGTATGGGGTAAACGTGAATTAACCGAAATCCTAGGAGTATTTTCCGGGCAAATTATAGAGCACGTGAGACCGAGTGATGGATAACGGCGGGAGTAAGATATCATTGCCACTTGAATCATACAGCGTATATACAGTTGCGGAAGCTCTAGTTACAAAGAGTAAACAAATGGATATATCAACTTCAACCACTTTTACGACATATTCCGAGGTCGGTAATAAAACGCATTTGGCTACGTATTCTGATTATATTCTGAGGTCGGAATAAAAAATATTAACAAAATAATTTGATGTCGGTACAAAACATATTGACGATATATGGTGATTTCGGTATGCAACATATTTTACGACATAATCTGAGGTCACTATAAACTACCTGCCCCTACCCCGTCTATATCTGTCCATTTTGTAGCTTTTCTACCTGCCTCTACCCCGTCTATATCTGTCAACTCAGAAGCTTTTCTACCTGCCTCTTCCCCGTCTATATCTGTCCACTTTGTAGCTTTGCTAACTGCCTCTACCCCGTCTATATCTGACCACTTTGTAGCTTTGCTACCTGCCTCTACCCTATCTATATCTGTCCAATCGGTAGCTTTTCTACCTGTCTCTACCCCGTCTATATCTGTCAACTCGGTAGCTTTATTACCTGCCTCTACCCCGTCTATATCTGACCACATTGTAGCTTTTCTGCCTGCCTCTACCCCGTCTATATCTGTCAACTCGGTAGCTTTTCTACCTGCCTCTACCCCGTCTATATCTGACCACATTGTAGCTTTTCTACCTGCCTCTACCCCGTCTATATCTGACCACATTGAAGCTTTTCCACCTGTCTGTACCCCGTCTATATCTGTCAACTCGGTAGCTTTTCTACCTGTCTCTACCCTGTTTAAATCTGTCCACTTTGTAGCTTTTCTATTTGCCTCTACCCCGTCTATATCTGTCCACTTTGTAGCTTTTCTACCTGTCTCTACTCCGTCTATATCTGACCACTTTGTAGCTTTTCTACCTGTCTCTACCCCGTCTATATCTGACCACTTTGTAGCTTTTCTACCTGTCTCTACCCCGTCTATATCTGACAACTTTGTAGCTTTTCTACCTGTTTCTACCCTGTTTAAATCTGTCCACTTTGTAGCTTTTTTACCTGTCTCTACCCCGTCTATATCTGACCACTTANCGGAAGCTTTTCTACCTGTCTCTACCCCGTCTATATCTGTCCACTCGGAAGCTTTTCTACCTGTCTCTACCCCGTCTATATCTGTCCACTCGGAAGCTTTTCTACCTGTCTCTACCCCGTCTATATCTGTCCACTCGGAAGCTTTTCTACCTGTCTCTACCCCGTCTATATCTGTCCACTCGGAAGCTTTTCTACCTGTCTCTACCCCGTCTATATCTGTCCACTCGGAAGCTTTTCTACCTGTCTCTACCCCGTCTATATCTGTCCACTCGGAAGCTTTTCTACCTGCCCCTATCCCGTCTGTATTTGTTATTCGGTAGCTTGTCTACCTGCATCAATATTTTATTCCTACAATGATCAATTACAACGATGTATGACTCGTTTATACAATGTACAACTCGCCAAGGCACGTTAAGGGAGTTCTATAAAATTAATTATAATTGTATATTATTGTAAAGGTAAAATAATAGTCAAGGCTGTGAGAAGACAATCGGGATAGCTGAACGTAGATAAAAGAGGTTGGTGTTGGGGGAGAAAAGGGTAAATATCAGTACCATTTGTTAATCTAAACATCAAAACGTCTAATATTCATCTCTATACATCAGGATAGGTAAAAACAAATTCTCACTCAGGTCCATCTGCTGACGAGGTCACATTAATCGCTAAGGTCATTTAGGGGATGCCACAATGCGTGTAATGTATGCGTGCACGTGTGTGATTGTGCTGGAGGTAGTATAGGTATATTTGCCTCCTTGCGATAGCGTGGATCTGATGCCTTTTGAGTGTGGTATCTCACATAAATACCGTGCATATAGCACATAACTCAGTCAAGCTTACCCTTAATACTGACCGTAAGACAGAGAATAGTAATCTTGTATTGAAGAACCTTGGTAGAATCTGGGGTAACTAGGGAGACACGACCGAAATGAGAGAGTAGGTTAATGAGGAACCTTTAAGTAATGATCGCTAGTGTTTCAATGGGGGAAGCTGATACAGTTTAATTTCGTCAATGCCCTCTAAGCAGAAGACATTGAAGAAACCCCCGTTTCTGCAAGGGGATATGGGGCACTTTAGTCCCCTCTTACAATTACAAGCAGCAGTGGGGGAAAACAAGCAATGTTTCTCGGAAGGGGTACCGTCGAACAACAGCCTCAAGTCTTTGTATCATATATCAAAGCAGACCTACGTACATGTAGTTGCATATAAAACCTGGAGAATCGCGTGTTTCGTGTGACGAAGACGTGTTTCCTGTAACTTGCGGGTGACGTAGGTCATTGGCCTGAAGAACATCATGAGATGTACATCACATGGTGTCGAATGACCGGTCACATGATTTACATCAGGGTTAATGCAACTCATTTTGCATGTACTAACGGTAAATTATTTCCTGTTAGAATTAAAGTTTCAATATAGTAATGGCAGAGGTTCTGAATAAGTACCCAGGTACTACACGTATGTATGTGATCAACATCGCTAATCGATGAGCTAACGAAGAACATGATCGACAGCCTGCATTAAGTGAGTACTGATTAAACATGCACGTGGAAATGGAATCTGGTTTTATAGGCATCATCACCATTAAGTTTTTCTCATCTGCCTTACACATTTCTAAGGCGTATTCCTCTTCAGTTTGTTGACTACGGACCGCCAATTTATACAATGCAATGCTTGCTCTGTCAAGAGCAACCATGTTTGATTTTACAATTAAATGCAATTGATGGCTTGAGAGGTAGGCTCAGTAAAAGCGTGTATGCGTCAGGACCTAGTGTAGAAGACTCTTACCACCATGTTCTGGTCTCAGTGCGGGTTTACATTACCTCCCGATGTTTCCAAATATTTACAAAACATGGTTATTAACGCATTCCCATTTGTATTTGTGTTGCACAAGGCACATTTATAGGTTTCAAGGATAGGTTCAAACGAACAGATCTGCTTATTTTTATTTACCGTTTGTTTTCGTTTGGCTGCCTCTGTTCAGCGTTGTGTAGACCCCCCTCGCACGTGTGTTTACAGTCTAGAGCTCTGAGCCTAAGACACCTACCCTATAAACAATAGAGATGGTCGCCAGCTCCTCGGATTGGTCAGATACAAGGTTCACGTGGGAAGTAATCTTAGCTTAATGCTTTGTCGTCGCCTTAGGCCAGAATTACTTCCGATGTAAATTTTGAAAATTCATCGACCCATGACACAGCCAGGGGAGGGGTGAGTATTTTGTGTTACAAGGAACATAGCACAGGGAGGGGTGAGTATTTCACTTTGTGTTATCTACCAGGACGCCCTGGATTCCTCAGTGTTTGTGGCCTACACATTGTCTTCTTGGTTTTTCGGCGGTTTCTTTTTCTGATATATGTACAGTTGACCGAATAATTTATTTGTGTATTTTGTTTTGATACAGTGTATATTGATTTGATACAGTGTATATTGTTTTGAGACAGTGTATATTGTTTTGATACAGTGTATTTTGTTTTGATACAGTGTATTTTGTTTTGATACAGTGTATATTGTAACCAGCCATATATAGAAGGATATTCACAACAAGAATATTTTTAAACACAATTTTTAACTTTCGGCAGTCATGAACTTAAAATATTTTCAGGAACATTATAGAAGTTAGAAGGGGGAATTCCTGTTAAGTGACTATCCCTTTATATACAATGGCTTTTTATTGGTTTTGTAAATGTGTTAGCTGTAACTTTTGACATTGGTGTAGTCACGTGTGTATTATATTTGCCTTTTATTTATTTATTTACTGAAGCGATGATGTTTTGAGATTATACAAGATGAAATTATTCAACGGTTACATTCCAAAATGTAACTCAAAAACAACATAAACCAATATCTTACCTTTGGCAGTTGGTCGAACATTTACCATTTGTACTGGTGGTAGGTCGATTCTTCACCAATGGTTAATGGCGGCAGGTCGAGCCTTGCCATCGTGTACTGGTGGTAGTTAGATTCTTTACCAATGGTTAATGGCGGCAGGTCGAGCCTTGCCATCGTGTACTGGTGGCAGGTCGATTCTTTACCAATGGTTAATGGCGGCAGGTCGGACCTTGCCATCGTGTACTGGTGGTAGGTCGATTCTTCACCAATGGTTAATGGCGGCAGGTCCAACCTTGCCATCGTGTACTGGTGGTAGGTCGATTCTTTACCAATGGTTAATGATGGGAGGTCGAACCTTGCCATCGTGAACTGGTGGTAGGTCGATTCTTTACCAATGGTTTATGATTGGAGGTTGAGCCTTGCCATCGTGTACTGGTGGTAGGTCGATTCTTTACCAATGGTTAATGGTGGGAGGTCGAACCTTGCCATCATGTACTTGTGGTAGGGCGAATCTTTACCAATGTTTAATGGTGAGAGGTCGAACCTTGCCATCGTGTACTGTTTGCGGATCGGTTCTTTACCAATGTTTAATGGTGGGAGATCGAACCTTGCCATCGTGAACTGTTGGTAGGTCGAATCTCTACAAATGTTTAATGGTGGGAGGTCGAACTTTTCTATATTGTACTTTACCAATGGTTAATGGCGGCAGGTCGAGCCTTGCCATCGTGTACTGGTGGTAGGTCGAATCTTTACCAATGTTTAATGGTGGGAGATCGAACCTTGCCATCGTGAACTGTTGGTAGGTCGAATCTCTACAAATGTTTAATGGTGGGAGGTCGAACCTTGCCATCGTGAACTGGTGGTAGGTCGAATCTCTACCAATGGTTAATGTTTGGAGGTCGAACCTTGCCATCATGTACTGGTGGTAGGTCGATTCTTTACCAATGGTTAATGGTGGGAGGTCGAACCTTGCCATCATGTACTGGTGGTAGG
>NW_018408365.1:371880-391521 GCF_002113885.1 Mizuhopecten yessoensis | reverse complement strand
GCCATCGTGTACTGGCGGTAGGTCGATTCTTTACCAATGGTTAATGGCGGCAGGTCGAACCTTGCCATCGTCTACTGGTGGTAGTTAGATTCTTTTCCAATGGTTAATGGTGGCAGGTCGAACCTTGCCATCGCGTACTGGTGGTAGGTCGATTCTTTACCAATGTTTAATGGTGGGAGGTCGAACCTTGCCATCGTGTACTGGTGGTAGGCCGAATATTTACCAATAGTTAATGATGGGAGGTCGAACCTTGCCATCGTGTACTGGTGGTATGTCGATTCTTTACCAATGTTTAATGGTGAGAGGTCGAGCCTTGCCATCGTGTACTGGTTGCAGGACGAATCTTTACCCATTTCAATGGTGGGAGGTCGAACTTTTCTATATTGTACTAATGACAGGTAAATCCTTATCATTGTGAACTGGTTGGTCGAATCTTAAGCATTGTGAACTGACAGAAGGTCAAATCTTTACCATTCAGATCTAACAAGGAGGTCAAACCTTTACCATTGTGAACTGACAGAAGGTCAAACCTTAACATTGTGAACTGGCCGGAGGTCAAACCTTTACCATTGTGAACTGGACGGAGGTCAAACTGTTACCATTGTGAACTCGGAGGTCAAACCTTTACCATTGTAAACTGACAGGTCAAACCTACCTTAACCATTGTGAATTGACAGGAGGTCAAACCTTTACCATTATAAACTGTCAAGAGGTCATTTTTTATCATCGTAAACAGGCAGGAGGTCGAGCAATTATCATGGTGAAATATTGAAAGGAGGCGTGATTTTAATTATTGACTAGAAGGTCGGATCTTAACCTGTTTGTACTGGGAAAGGGTGAACCTCAGCCATGGTGGTTATTACCTATTCAAAGTTAAGTGAGTGTGACTTGTACAGAGTTTGGTGGTAATTACATGTTAAAAGTTTTGTACAATATAGCTATTATTTGTACATAGTTTGATTGTGTAGCTTGTATTATTTGGCGGATGTACTTGCTTCAAGTACCGATTTGTTTGTATTACCTGTAGCTGCCTTCGTTGCTACCCCAATGTTTTGTCTCCGTGGTATGGGTCGATAATCAGGTAAAACACAATGGAGTGGTGTATTGTCAACGAATGTAATGAAGCCGTAGCTCATCAATTCATCTTTTGAATTATTTACAATCTGGATGTGGAAAATAAAGGCACTGAAAATGTCGCTGTTGACGTTTTGGAGGTTTCCATTTGTTTTGTCTGTCCTTATCCTTCCAAGCCTGTGTCACCATCTACGTAAAGGTACGGAATGTTCTTTGTAACACCTTAATTTAAAGTTACACCTGGTGTTTAGCGCGTGAAACGTTGTGTTGCAGTAAGTGTGAACATTTTTATCTTGTCCTACACCTAGCTTACCGTGGCGTCGACGTTCCATGCACATTTAGGTCGGCTCTTTGACGTATTATGCCATCTTAATTTCAAGTTCGTCAACACTAGTACACTGCACCTTTTTACATTGTAGACAACACATTTGTTCTGTACCTGTATATTGTAAACAACACCTATGATCCGTACCTGTAAATTGTAAACAACGCCAGTGTTCTGTAGCTGTACATTGTAAGCAACACCTAGGCTCTGTACCTGTACTTTGGTTTAATTTAACGTCTTATTAACAGCTAAGGTCATTTAAGGACGTGCCTCCATGTGTGTAGTGAATGCGTGTTTGCGTGTGTGTATGCAGGAGACCGGGTATGTTGGTGTGCTTACCTTCTTGTGATAGCGCAGTTATGATGCCGACTTTATAGTGCCATCTCACTGAAATACTATTTTGAAGGCACCCAGCACAGCATTCTGCCCGGTCACATTATTCTGACAACGGGTGAACCAGTTGTTGTCATTCATCTAAATGTTGAACGTGAAGCACGGAATAACAACTACCATTGTATAGGGACTTTGGTTTGTCACCGGCCTTGGGAGCAGAACCCATTGCCTACCCCAACTTGACAAACGCTCGACTTTCAGGTCAAAAGTAAGGTGTTTCCAGTGTATCTGTACAATGTAAACAACACCTGTGTTCTGTACCTGTACATTATAAACAACATATATGTTCAGTACCTATACATTGTATACAGTGCCAGTGTTCTGTACCTGTACATTGTAAATAACACCTGTGTTCTGTATCTAAACATTTTAAACAAAACCTGTGTTTTGTACATGTATACACAGCATATGTGTAAATGTACAATGCTAGTTTTGTACATTTTAAACTGCACCTGTGTTGTATACATGTACATTGTAAACAACGCATGTGTTGTATACCTGTACATTATAAAAACACCTGTGTATTGTACCTGTACATTATAAACAACATCTGTGATCTGTACCTGTACATTATAAACAACACCTGTGTATTGTATATGTACATTATAAAAAACACCAGTGTTCTATACCTGTACATTATAAACAACACCTTCATTGCAAACAACACATGTGTTATATACCTTTACATTATAAACAACACCTGTGTCCTGTACCTGTACATTATATCAACACCTGTGTTCTGTACCTTTGCATTGAAAACAAGACATGGGTTCTATACCTATACATTATAAACAGCACCTTTGTTCTATACCTGTGCATTGAAAACAACACCTGGGTTCTGTACCTGTACATTATAAACAGCACATGTGTTCTATATCTGTTCATTATAAACAATACCTTTGTATTGTACCTGTACATTATAAACCTTACATGCACATTGCAAACAACACCTGTGTTTTTACATGTACATAATAAACAACACCTGTGTTATGTACATGAACTTGGTAAACAACACCTGTGTTGTGAACATGTACATGTACATAGTAAACAACACCTGTGTTTTGTTCATGTACATTATAAACAACACATGTGTTATGTACATGTACATAGTAAACAACACCTGTGTTTTGTTCGTGTACATTATAAACAACACCTGTGTTAAGTACCTGTACATTATAAACAGCACATGTGTTCTATACCTGTACATTATAAACAGCATCTGTGATCTGTACCTGTACATTATAAACAGCACATGTGTTCTATATCTGTTCATTATAAACAATACCTTTGTATTGTGCCTGTACATTATAAACCTTACATGCACATTGCTAACAACAACTGTGTTTTTACATGTACATAATAAACCACACCTGTGTTATGTACATGTACATAGTAAACAACACCTGTGCTTTGTTCATGTACATTATAAACAATACATGTGTTTTGTACATGTATCTATAAACAACACCAGTGTTATGTACTTGTACATTATAACATTGTAATTAACACATGTGTTATGTACCTATACAGTATAAACAACACATGTGTTATGTACGTGTACATAGTAAACAACACTTGTTTTGTATCTGTACATTATAAACAACACCTGTGTTAAGTACCTGTACATTATAAACAACACCTGCGTTCTGTACATGTTAAACAACACCTGTGTTATGTACTTGTTCATTATAAACAACACCTGTGTTCTGTTCCTGTACGTTAAAAAACAACATATGTGTTTTTTACAATTTAAACAACATCTGTGTTCTGTACATTTTAAACAACACCTGTGTTATGTACTTGTTCATTAAAAACAACACATGTGTTCTGTACAATTTAAACAACACCTGTGTTATGTACTTGTTCATTAAAAACAACACATGTGTTCTGTACAATTTAAACAACATCTGTGTTCTGTACTTGTACATTATTAACAACATATGTGTTTTGTACCTGTAAATTGTAAACAACATATGTGTTCTGTACCTGTAAATTGTAAACAACATATGTGTTCTGTACCTGTAAATTGTAAACAACACCTGTGTTCTGTACTTGTAAATTGTAAATAACACCTGTGTTCTGTACCTGTACGTGTTTTAGACACCAGAGATTGTAAGGCTCAGTGCTTCTATTCGTTCCTCAAATAGCTGTATTATAATTTTTTGTGTTACACAACATATCCATAGTTGATTATATTTAATTCAAAACTCATGTCGATTTAGTGTTCAGTGCGTTCTCTCTGTTTAGAAGCATTTTTACTTGAATTCATTTCTTTCTGAACAGAACAATGATGTCAGAAGATTTTAAATTCAATTAATGGCCAGTACAGTTGCCATTTCACTGAATTGAGTTCTTTCGAGATTGTTTGACGATGTTTATGAACGTAGAATGTTACAAGTATCAATAAGTACGTAGAAATCGCAGCTCTATTCCTTTACCTACCCCGACACTATACTAACTGTTTCGTCAAATGATATAACACTATTTAACACGTTGGATAAAGTGATTTCCCTGCAGATCGGGTAATGAGAAAAGAATACACCTGTTATTACCCACTGCATGATCGTAGGAGGTGATGACGCGGGAACCCTTTGCAGAATTGGTGATTCGCGTATTTACCGTCTACTTAGGGACACAAAAGGCGTCAAAAATAATTTTAAAAAAAATCATAAAAAATCTACACCCGCTGCAATATCTGGTATCTTTATTTTTTCTCTACTTCTAAGAACCTTTTGTTTCCTAGCGCCTTTGCTTGGAAATACCTCACGTTTGGCTTTAGCCAAGTTGGAAAAAAGGCAATGAGTACGTTCTGTTCCCGTCCCGGGACATAACCTTAAAATGACATGTTTTATTTACTGCTTAACGTTCAACATTTAAAGTAATGGCAACAACTGGTTCACCCGTTGTCAGGATAGTGTGACCGGGCGGAATGCTGTGCTGTGTGCCGTATTTCAGTGAGATAGCACTATAAAGTCGGCATCAGATCCGCGTTATTGCAGGGAGGCAATTACACCAACATACACATTGTCCGCAGCACATATACACACATCCATGCATACATTACACACCTGGGCACACGTCCCTAATTTACCTTAGCTTTTAGTAATACGTTAAACCCTATACATCCAAAGAATTTTCTCAGAAAGCATATGTCAGTGATTAAAACTAATTAAAGTGGATGTCGAGATCCACTTTTTATGTGCATAATATAATTCTAAAAACTCCGTTAAAAGGCGTCCATTCCCCTTAGATTCTCAGTTTTGGGCCTTTGCCCAAGACGGCTCCTTGTAATCCATGTAGTGCAGCTGTGTCCCCGGAACTATTTACTGAGGCGGAAGGTCACGCCCTCGAGCTCCGATGTAAGAGGTATACGTCTGGGGCAGTGATTGCCTAGTCTGGCCAATTCAGACATATTGTTAGATTAATGAATGGGTGTTCTATAAGGCTGTAATAATATTTTGGCGCGGGGTTAACATGCCCACCACCACCACCGATTAAAATCTAGCAGTTTCATGACGTTGTTAGTCACTAAGATGAGTAATGGCTATATATATGTTCCGAACAACAAAAACGTATCACGTCGAAACAAAATTCACTAAATGTATCTTTTTATTAAAACAACATGTTTTCATAGAGTGATTTGATGTATTAATGTCACAATATCTGAAAACGACCATGTTCCAAAATTCGCCAGATCTGAGGTTTGGATTAGTGTTAACGCATCACCGCTCCCTAACGGCGATACAGGACATGCATGTATCAAAGTTGCCCAAATCAACAAAATAGTATCTTGAACTTCTTTGAACGAAGGTATCCACTACAACCAAATATGCATAATCATGAGCCATTTTCTGGACCAAAAAGGTCAAATATGGTAAAATCTTCAAACCACCTTATCAAGTTTGCTCAGTCAAAGATTTATCTTAATATTTATGAGGACAATCAAATAAATGTACGCCAAATACGGCCTTGGGACGAGTGAATTCAGTGCCTGATCATGACTATTATATTTCAAAGTCGCATCAATGAAATCAAATAGCACGACTTGTCGCCATATTTATGTGGACAAGTTTTATCGTTACCGACCTAAACTACCTGGATGACAGAACTACACGTTTGCCCCCATGAACATGTATCATGATTCATGGTGGCAAACGTGTAGTTTGGCGCAAGGTTTGACTCTACGCCCCCTCTTTCAAATATCCTAGAAACGCCCCTGGTGATGTTTGACATCAGTGGGGGTCAGGCGGTACTAAACGCTTACAATATAAGTCGCTCACATGTCATAGACAGCCAGATTCTTACTGCATTGTTTTCCACAATCTACATATAGACTTCTCCTCTAGAGACGGGTTGTCAACCAAGTACCAGCAAAATGACCGCCATTTCGGGATTTGATCGTTTGATCAGGGTTTATATGCTCATAGCATTTTTAAATGGTTGTCTACAGGACTCAGGAGTCTCTTTAAAGTATAACATAATGCAATCTCATACATTTGACGGAGTAGCATACCTCTCCACCCGGTAACTTTATTCTGTAAAGCAGACTGACCGAACAATATTTTTTTTTCAATTGGCTTTAATTCGCTGTGTCTCTTCTTTTACTTATCGATTCAAGCAGCCGCAGGTCTGGATGTTTTTCAACGCTACCCAATATTAATTGAAATACGGATATGCATCTGGAATATCTTTATACAGTCACTTCGTATAGCTCGAATTCATTTTCCCCGTCTATAAAGTGAACCCCTTCAAGTTGATCTCCGTAATGTCCAAAGAAAGCCCACTAAAATAAACCCTCGATTCCGGAGTGGTGCCTAAACTTGTTCATCCTTACGGTTTCGGAGGGCTTCCATACTTGTTCATGCTTAGGATTCCGTAGGGTTTCCATACTAATCATATTTAGGACACTGTTCATATTTATAATACCAGAGTTTGCTAAGATGAGTAAAGGTGTTACAGGAATTATCATTATGCTGACGGCAATGAGCATAACGCCCCTAAACTGTAAACGATGGCTATGGCGGACCAAATGTAGTAGATGTTTCACACAAAATGGTAGCGATATTAAAACGTCACAACAGCTACGAGTGCCGGTTTACTAAAGTGGTAAATACATTACATTACTTTCAAGTATAAATGAGAAAACCATAACATAATATAGAAGGAACGAGCATATTTCTCAGTTATGAAGGGAAGCCAAAAGGCCTGTATCGATCGCCTGTTGTTGAAAAGTGTTGGTAAACATATCTCAAATCTGTTACTTTCAATGCGAGTTATGGTCATGGCTACATTTTATTTAAGCAAAGCACAGCTGGTTAAAAATGTGTATACCATATATCGTATGGAACTTTGTTGGCGGATTTCAATATCATTTTCCATGTACAGTTTATTACATGTCTTTCAAAAAAACCGTTATTCTAGCAACAGACCTTGTTAGCTCACCTTTCTTTTAATCAACGTTTTGCCTTTCAAAGAGCTACAAGACGAAGGATTCTGATATTTTGCTTATAGACTGCCATGTTATAGACCTTTCCAGTTCATTCACTGCCACAGGGGTTAAAATAGCCAAATAACTTAAAACATAACACGCGAAAAGCAGTTATGTGATATGATATGTAGCTTGAACAATTGCAAAACATTGGCGGATGCGTAAGTCGCGTAAGACTGGTTGTCGGTATAACGTAATGCTGTAATCATAAGACGGTGGTTGTCGGTATAACGTAGCCCTAAAATAAAAAGGTGGCTTTCTGTATAACGTAATCTTGTAGTGAAACGGTTGTTGTCAGTATAACGTAATCCTGTGATAGGACGGTTGTCGTCGGTATAACGTAATGCTGTAGAAAGACGGTAGTTGTCGCTATAATGTAATGCTGTAGTAAGACGGTGGTTGTCGGTATAAAAATTATGCTTTAGCAAAAAGGTGGTTTTCTGTTTAAATTAATCCTGTAGTAAGACGGTTGCTGTCATTATAACGTTATGCTGTAGTAAAAAGGTGGTTGTCAGTAAAATGTAATGCTGTTGCGAGAGGGTGGTTGTCGGTATAACGTTATGCTGTAGGGAGACAGTGGCTGTCGGTATAACGTAATGCTGTATTAACCCTTTCACTCCTAAGTAACTTTAGTAGAATATACCTTACAAATATTTATCCTGTGGAGTCCATTTTGGTCTACAGTGGTACACTGTAAAAGGGTTAAGACGTTTGTCATTGGTATAACGTAATGATGTTGTAAGACGGTGATTATCGGTATAACGTAATACTGTAATCATAAGACGGTGGTTGTCGGTTTAACGTTATGTTGTAGTAAAGCGGTTGTCGTCGGTTTAACGTAATGCTGTAGTAAGATAGTGGTTGTCGGTATAAGTATAACGTAATGCTGTAATCATAAGACGGTGGCTATTGGTATAACGTAACCCTAAAGTAAAAAGGTGGTTGTCTGTATAACTAAATCCTGTAGTGAAACGGTTGTTGTCGGTTTAACGTAATGCTGTAGGGAGACAGTGGTTGTCGGTATAACGTAATGCTGTAATGAGACAGTGGTTGTCGGTATAACGTAATGCTGTAGGGAGACAGTGGTTGTCGGTATAACGTAATGCTGTAGGGAGACAGTGGTTGTCGGTTTAACGTGTATGTTGTAATAAGACGGTGGTTGTTGGTATAACGTTATGTTGTAATCATAATACGGTGGTTGTCGGTATAACGTAATGCTGTAGGGAGACAGTGGTTGTCGGTATAACGTAATGCTGTAGGGAGACAGTGGTTGTCGGTATAACGTAATGCTTAAGGGAGACAGTGGTTGTCGGTTTAACGTGTATGTTGTAATAAGATGGTGGTTGTCGGTTTAACGTTATGCTGTAATCATAAGACGGTGGTTGTCGGTAAAACGTATCGCTGAGAAAGGCGGTGTTTGTCGCTATAATGTAATCATGTAGTAGGACGGTGGTTGTCAGTATAACGGTATGCTGTAGTAAAACGGTGGTTGTCAGTAAAACGAATGCTGTTGCGAGATGGTGGTTTTCGGTATAACAAAATGATGTACGAAGACAGTGGTTGTCGGTATAACATAATACTGTAATCATAAGATGGTGGTTGTCGGTTTACGTTATGTTGTAGTAAGGCGGTTGTCGTCGGTCTAACGTTATCCCGAAGAAAGACGGTGGTTGTCGGTATAACGTAATGTTGTAGTAAGGCGGTTGTCGTCGGTATAACGTAATGCTGTAATCATAATACGGTGGTTGTCGGTATAACGTAATGTTGTAGAAAGTCGGCGGTTGTCTGTATAATGTAATGCTATAGTATGACGGTGGTTGTCGGTACAACGTTATGCTGTAGTTAGACGGTGGTTGTCGGTATAAAGTAAAGCTGTAATCATAAGGCGGTTGTTGTGGGTATAACGCTATTCTGAAGTAAGACGGTGGTTGTCGGTATAATGTAATGCTGTAGCAAGACAGTGGTTGGTTGTCGGTATACAATTATGCTGTAGTAAGACGGTGATTGTCGGTATAAACGTAATGCTGAAATCATAATACGGTGGTTGTCGGTATAACGTACATGTTACCCTAAAGTAAAAAGGTCATTGTCTGTATCCCGTAATCCTGTAGTGAGACGGTTGATGTAAATATAACGTTATGTTGTACAAAACAGTGGTTGTCAGTCAAATGTAACGCTGTTGCGAGACGGTGGTTGTCTGTATAATTTAATGCTGTAGTGAGACGGTGGTGGTCGGTACAACGTTATGCTGTAGTTAGGCGGTGGTTGTCGGTATACAGTAGTGCTGTTATCATAAGAAGGTTGTTGTCGGTATATCGTTACATGTTTCATGAAGTAAGACGGTGGTTGTCGGTATAATATAATGCTGTTGTAAGACGGTGGTTGTGCGTATACCGTAATGCTGTAATCATAAGACGGTGGTTCTCGGTATAACATAATGCTGTAATCATAATACGGTTGTTGTCGGTATATTGTAATGCTGTAATCATAAGACGGTTGTTGTCGGTATAACGCAATGATTTAGGGAGACCGTGGTTGTCGGTATAACGTAATGCAGAAAGCATAAGATAGTTGTTGTCGGTATAACGTAATGCTGTAATCATGTTGTCGGTATAAGTATAACGTAATGCTGTAATCATAATACGATGGTTGTCGGTTTAACGTAATGCAGAAATCATAAGATAGTTGTTGTCGGTATAACGTTATCCTGAAGTAAGACAGTGGTTGACGGTATAACGTAATCCTGTAGTGAAACGGTGGTTGTCGGTTTAACGTAATGCTGTAATCATAAGACTGTTGTTGTCGGTAAAACGTTATCCTGAAGTAAGACGGTGGTTGTGGGTATAACGTTATGTTGTAGTAAGACGGTGGTTGTCGGTATAACGTAATGCTGTAAGCATACGACGGTGGGTGTAGGTGTAACGTAATGTTGTAGTAAGACGGTAGTTGTCGGTATAACGTAATCATGTAGTAAAGCAACGGTTGTCGGTATTTGTCATAGTGTAGTGAGGTTGCCGTTGCCTAACTATAAGTCGCGTGCACACAATCGAAGTTAGGTTGGGGTGTATGTATTGCTTGTACCATTGTGGTGAGATGGTGGTTGTCGGTATAACGTAACACTGTAGTAAGACGGTGTTTGTCGATACAACGTGTATTGTATTGAGGCTAGGTTATCTATGCCGCGTGTAAATTGTAGTGAGGTTGCAGTTGTTTGATGTAAGGTGCACAATAGTACATTTTGAAAGACAGTAGCAGTCTTTGCTAACACTTGGGCAAAACTGAACACATGTATTTCACAAATTGTCGTGACATGCTAAGTGGCAACAGGGCTACGACAAATGCACTGGTGATTGCTTTTGATTCCGATATAATACTTGCATCTCCACTTTCGGAGTGAAAAGTTGGCGTTTATCACAATCCGAAGCGTTCGTCACCGTGCCATAAAATCATGCAAACCTTTTAGTAGAAATGGTTATGCAGTACAGCCGCGTCGTAGCAGAGGTAACTAGATACCAATTTTATTGGTGTTTCTATGCAGTGATAATCGGCGTAAAAACAGGCTATTCTAAAGCAAGTGTCTTACGTCTACCCACTATACAGTACATATTAAGCTGTTCACAGTAACACTGTTAATAACAAATAGTCTGTTTCTAATTAATGTATATGTTTACAGCTGTCAGTATGATATTTTGAATTGGATGAGCAAGATTTGTTACTGTTACCGAACTTCATATGAAAGTCAGAGAACATTAAGTGGGTAAGAGGTATGTCTCGTAATTCAACCCAGATATGCACTACACGCCGTAGTATGCAATTGTACAATTTGAAAGGAGCATTTATCTATCAGGAATAGTTACAACAATAATAAGCGTCAATTTTAAAGTGTTCACCGTGATAGGTAGTAGGTGTTATGGCAGCGAGCGCTGTAAGGCGTACTGTTGAAGATTATATATAAAGTTCATAAAGAATCAGGAGCGCACAATGCATTATACAAATATGATAGTTAGAACTCTACACAGCCTTCAAAGAAAGCCATTCAGAACTTCTGAAGCTCGCTATAAACAATCAAATAACGTATACAGTTATATTATTATCATATCTGCCGTGATTGTCAGTTTGTTGAGGGTTACTAGGTAGTACCGATGTCCGAAGCAGACTCTATTGGCTACAAACAAGGCAAATTACCACAAACCTATACTGGAAACAAGACAATGAACGTCAAAGACGCTCACAAAGAGATGAGGCGTCTTCTCACGGCGGATAAGGACATCGTGATACTTTTTGAATTACTCTGATATATACATTATTGTACATATCCCTGTTTAGTTGGCTACGGCTTGTAGAAGGCGGCCGTAGCTAGGCCGGACGCTATAACATGTCCGACGTTTTAGAGGAGTTTACTTATCTAACACATACACCTGTCTCCTAGTGTGCTGGGAGCAGCCGGATCGTCGCTAGACCTACACATGATGCTGACCCTAGGCTCGGGGTTTCTCCTCCTCCTCTTGCCTCTCACTTGTTCTGCGCTCAAAGGTAGGAATTTCTCCAGCTAGTTAGGCCTATAACTGGTCCTGTTTTCCTCCGGTACCTGAAAACTTGGAGAGGATGATTTAAGTGTGGAACTCAATTTGCAAACATTCCAGCTTACATCAGCCATTTTTCGAATGTTAATCAAATTGATTGTTTTTTCACTTACAACATCGCCTCCAAGGGTCGGTTATGTTTGATATCAGGGTAAAGATGGTGCATGCATGATATTCTACCTGTATTCAATTAAACACTATACTACATATATGTACTTGTTAGTGAAACATGTCAAATTCTCGTGAATAGTGCCTTTGGTCAAGTGTTAGGATCAGTCAGAAACTGCCTATTACATGGTAATGAGTCAAAATTGAAGAAAGATGTGTTGGATTTCAAAAACTCGATCAATTAGCACAAACTTCGTATTGCTTTAATGACAGTATGCAGGACACTAGGGTACAATGTTTTTAATTTCTGTCCCGAAGAAAACTTCGAGCAAAAGGCATATAGACATTAAGAATTAACGTTCTAAGCGATGCTGATATAATTTATTGAATCGATTCCAAGTATTCAGATTATTAGATAGTAGACTATTTTGGATAGAGTTTATCTTGATGCCAACCACACTGTTCGATAGTCGTGCCCGGCACGGTTTGAACGCTCAGGTAGACCATCGATGCGTGATATTTTTTGCACAAACATGCGGTGCTGTAGTGGTAGACCACAGACGAACTATGTTGTTTAGTGTGCACGTGTGGCGCATGCCAATAGCTTTTAGTAGTTACATTTCACGTTTGATGTGGTGACGTATTATCTTATCAGTTATGTTTTATTTCTGTATATTAACTTATCTTGTATATTTATTTATAATGTTTATTTCAAAGCATATTTATTTATAATGTTTATTTCAAAGCATAACTGACATACGGTACAGAAATATTGAATATTTATCGATGTATGTAATCTCTTCATTGAACAGAAATCCAGATGTATTTAATCGAAACAAATCACTTAAACATACTATAACGCTACGCTTGTTTGCTTTTACATACATTGGCAGTGTTTGCAGTACTCGTTATACCTGCACGGTAGACAGGCAGTCGCCCTATTATAAACCAGTAATATCACACATTCCACACTTCCGCTGACCCATGCGCATATGGGTATTAATGTATTAATGTACAAGTTACCTTGAATGTCATTAAATGCTGTTGTTAGATTTATATTATAACTGACATTTTAATTCAAATTGTAATATTGATAGAATCGTGGTCATTTACATACATAAATAAAAACGCTGACGTCATTATTCGTAACAAAATAAGCATTTCATATCGCTCATTTTATGATATTTGTTTTTTAATTCGAGACCTTTACTGCTGACTTTTCGTATACATAAATATACATTTAAGAACAAACTTGTTGGAAATTTTATAAATAAAGTAAACGGAAAGTACCTTCAAATGAAATATGATTTGCTGATTGATGAGTCTGCATCAAATAAGAATGTGTTATTGTCAGTTGTAAATCGGGAATGACACTTTCCTGTACATGTCTGTGAGATCAATCACATGTAAATCTAAGTGAAAACCCATCAGCAACACAATTTACATTGCAGAGACTATATGCATCACATGTATAAGTAGTTACTATATATTCATATATATCATTAAAGCTCTTACCATTATATTTAAAAAGAGAAGAAAAAAAGTTCATCAACATGTATTGTTTTATTTTTCACAATAAGGCCATTTGTACTGGTACCATTTTCGAGGATAAGACATTTAAGATTGGTTTTAACAAGTTTGTGTGAGAAACTATTTCAATAGCGTAGTCACTTTGTTCGTAGGTTGGCCAATGAAAAGCAGCCGATATCAAAGTGACCAATGAAAACAAGCCTGTGTATAAACACGGCAGTTATCATTTCATGTGTCGTTTGCCAGGGATGGAACATACATTAACACATTAAGTAAAGTGAATACATTGATAAGGTCATTAGATTCGTGAAAGATGGAAGGTGAGGTCTCAGCAAAAAGTACATGTTAGTTATTACTTGCCAGGTCACATTAAATAGATATAATTTTTTTCTTCCTCATGCATTACTTACGGCAATGGTTTGCACCATCAGGCACGCTGTTTAGAACGTAGGAACAGCAGCGATCTGTCACCCCAGTGATGGAGGTGGAATAGTGGTGCATCAGTAAAAAGTCATACATAATATATAAACCAATTACCGTCTACGGCGGGGGGTATTTACGTTGTACATGAAAGTGTGCTACACAACCGTGCGAGTAAAAAAGCAAAGGGGATATAACCCAACTTAAGTTATTTGGTGAAATCAGCGAAACAAATATACCCAAGTTCAAGTTCTTTGTTAACTTTTAGTCTTACGACAAAAATATAAAGCAAACTTGTGCAATATTTATGTTTTAAGAAATAAAATTCAACAATACCCGAACATTTAGTATTATTATACAGTTTTAACTTTTTAAGTACATTTCAAAAATATGACCATATGCTTACTTTCAATATATAATTTTCCATCTTTCTTATTTGTCGCATAACATAAGATATATACAAACAAATGAGCGAAAGTGCACCAGCCAAGAGTTAAAGTGTAATAAGAATAGTTATATTAAAATCCATTTTATAATTTGATTTGTCGAGGAGTAATAGATACTAGGTTAATTGTTAAATGGTTTTTTCTTACAATGTGACTAATTTCCATAAACTTGTTATGTGTGTTACGTACGTAAGGTGACATCATCCATTAAATATTGACAAGAATAATAGGTTTTACATGCCACAGGCGATTCCGAAGGATGCATTATTATCAAAGGGAAATGCTGTCTATGTGCATACATTAGTAACAGCGTCCCTCTCGCGCGGTGTGGCGACCACGTGCGGGGATCACTTTAAGTCAATAGGCTGCTCATACACACGCCCGTGAAGATGGTGCCGTTCTCAAAATAAGTATTAACACAACAGTAAACAAAAATAACCACGTGATTTCTTAAAAAAATAACCGCCATGCTACATGTATATGACTAATACCTCTTCCGGTGGTAAATGATAGGTATTTGTCACATGACAGACTCCCTTTCAGAGATAATAGTAATAGGTACGGATCACGTGACCGACATTTGTTCAGGTATGACTGATTAGTAGACAGTGGCAATGGTGTAGGATATGTGTGGGTTGGGTATATGGTGAGTATATATTTTGTGTTAGTATAGTGTTAGTATAGTGTGTGTATAGTGTGTGTATAGTGTGTGTAGTGTGTGTATAGTGTGTGTATAGTGTGTGTATAGAGTGTGTAGTTTGAATGTAGTTTGTAGTGTGTAGTGTGTAGTGTGTAGTTTGTAGTGTGTGTATAGTGTGTGTGTAGTGTGTGTATAGTGTGTGTATAGTGTGTGTATAGTGTGTATAGTGTGTGTAGTGTGTGTAGTGTGTGTAGTGTGTGTAGTATGTGTATAGTGTGTGTGGTGTGTAGAGTGTGTGTAGTGTGTGTGGTGTGTGTATAGTGTGTGTATAGTGTGTGTGGTGCGTAGTGTGGGTATAGTGTGTATAGTGTGTGTGTAGTGTGTGTATAGTGTGTGGATAGTGTGTGTATAGTGTGTGTATAGTGTGTGTATTGTGTGTGTGTAGTATGTGTATAGTGTTGCAGTGCGTGTAGTGTGTATAGTGTGTGTATGGTGTGTGTATGGTTTGTGTATGGTGTGTGTATAGTGTGTGTATAGTGTGTATAGTGTGTGTTGTGTGCTTTGTGTGTGGTGTGTGTGGTGTGTGTAGTGTGTATAGTGTGTGTATAGTGTGTGTATAGTGTGTATAGTGTGTGTAGTTTGCGTAGTGTGTGTAGTGTGTGTATAGTGTGTGTATAGAGTGTGTAGTTTGAATGTAGTTTGTAGTGTGTGTAGTGTGTAGTTTGTAGTGTGTGTAGTTTGTAGTGTGTGTAGTGTGTGTATAGTGTGTGTGTAGTGTGTGTATAGTGTGTGTATAGTGTGTGTATAGTGTGTGTATATTGTGTATAGTGTGTGTAGTGTGTGTAGTGTGTGTGGTGTGTGTAGTATGTGTATAGTGAGTGTGGTGTGTAGAGTGTGTGTTGTGTGTGTGGTGTGTGTATAGTGTGTGTATAGTGTGTGTGGTGTGTAGTGTGTGTATAGTGTGTATAGTGTGTGTGTAGTGTGTGTATAGTGTGTGGATAGTGTGTGTATAGTGTGTGTATTGTGTGTGTATAGTGTGTGTATAGTGTTGCAGTGCGTGTAGTGTGTATAGTGTGTGTATGGTGTGTGTATGGTTTGTGTATGGTGTGTGTATAGTGTGTGTATAGTGTGTATAGTGTGTGTTGTGTGCTTTGTGTGTGGTGTGTGTGGTGTGTGTAGTGTGTATAGTGTGTGTATAGTGTGTGTATAGTGTGTATAGTGTGTGTAGTTTGCGTAGTGTGTGTAGTGTGTGTATAGTGTGTGTATAGAGTGTGTAGTTTGAATGTAGTTTGTAGTGTGTGTAGTGTGTAGTTTGTAGTGTGTGTAGTTTGTAGTGTGTGTAGTGTGTGTATAGTGTGTGTGTAGTGTGTGTATAGTGTGTGTATAGTGTGTGTATAGTGTGTGTATATTGTGTATAGTGTGTGTAGTGTGTGTAGTGTGTGTGGTGTGTGTAGTATGTGTATAGTGAGTGTGGTGTGTAGAGTGTGTGTTGTGTGTGTGGTGTGTGTATAGTGTGTGTATAGTGTGTGTGGTGTGTAGTGTGTGTATAGTGTGTATAGTGTGTGTGTAGTGTGTGTATAGTGTGTGGATAGTGTGTGTATAGTGTGTGTATTGTGTGTGTATAGTGTGTGTATAGTGTTGCAGTGCGTGTAGTGTGTATAGTGTGTGTATGGTGTGTGTATGGTTTGTGTATGGTGTGTGTATAGTGTGTGTATAGTGTGTATAGTGTGTGTTGTGTGCGTAGTGTGTGTAGTGTGTATAGTGTGTGTATAGTGTGTGTATAGTGTGTATAGTGTGTGTAGGTTGCGTGGTGTGTGTAGTGTGTATAGTGTGTGTATAGTGTGTGTATAGTGTGTTTTGTGTGTGTGGTGTGTGTAGTGTGTGTGGTGTGTATAGTGTGTGTATAGTGTGTGTATAGTGTGTGTGGTGTGTGCAGTGTGTGTGGTGTGTGTAGTTTGTATAGTGTGTGTTGTGTGTATAGTGTGTGTAGTGTGTATAGTGTGTGAAGTGTGTGTATAGTGTTGTAGTGTGTGTGGTGTGTATAGTATGTGTATAGTGTGTGTATGGTGTGTGTAGTGTGTATAGTGTGTGTATGGTGTGTGTAGTGTGTGTAGTGTGTGTATGGTGTGTGCAGTGTGTGTAGTGTGTGTAGTTTGTATAGTGTGTGTAGTGTGTGTAGTTTGTGTAGTGTGTGTATAGTGTGTGTAGTGTGTATAGTGTGTGTGTGGTGTGTATAGTTTGTAGTGTGTATAGTGTGTGTAGTGTGTATAGTGTGTGTAGTGTGTGTAGTTTGTATAGTGTGTGTAGTGTGTATAGTGTGTGTAGTGTGTGTATAGTGTTGTAGTGTGTGTAGTGTGTATAATGTGTGTATGGTGTGTGCAGTGTGTGTGGTGTGTGTATAGTGTGTGTGGTGTGTGTAGTGTGTTTAGTGTGTGTGGTGTGTGTATAGTGTGTGTAGTGTGTATAGTGTGTGTAGTGTGTGTAGTGTGTGTAGTGTGTGTAGTGTGTGTAGTGTGTGTGTATAGTGTGTATAGTGTGTGTAGTGTGTGTAGTGTGTGTGTATAGTGTGTATAGTGTGTGTAGTGTGTGTAGTGTGTGTGGTGTGTGTATAGTGTGTGTAGTGTGTATAGTGTGTGTAGTGTGTGTAGTGTGTGTGTATAGTGTGTATAGTGTGTGTAGTGTGTGTAGTGTGTGTAGTGTGTGTAGTGTGTGTGTATAGTGTGTATAGTGTGTGTAGTGTGTGTAGTGTGTGTGTATAGTGTGTATAGTGTGTGTAGTGTGTGTAGTGTGTGTGGTGTGTGTATAGTGTGTGTAGTGTGTATAGTGTGTGTAGTGTGTGTAGTGTGTGTGTATAGTGTGTATAGTGTGTGTAGTGTGTGTAGTGTGTGTAGTTTGTAGTGTGACGGATGGATACAACAATGATTGATGTGAACAGAGGAACACAACCATGTATTTGAGCCTATCCATGTTTAGATGAGTTATTGACAATCACAATTTTACCTTGAGTGTGGATACTTTCCTGTCAAAATCACATTGGTTCCCATATGTCTACGTTATACGGGGGACTCCCTTATAACGTAGACATATGGGAACCAATTGTCCCGTATAACGTAGACATATGGGAACCAATGTGATTTTGACAGGAAAGTATCCACACTCAAGGTAATATTGTGATTGTCAATAACTCATCTAAACGTGGATAGGCTCAAATACATGGATTGTGTTCCTCTGTTCACATCAATCATTGTTGTATCCATCCGTCACACTACAAACTACACACACTACACACACACAACACACACAACACACACTACACACACTACACACACTACACACACNTTTTGTGTTAGTATAGTGTTAGTATAGTGTGTGTATAGTGTGTGTAGTGTGTGTATAGTGTGTGTATAGTGTGTGTAAAGTGACAATTGGTTCCCATATGTCTACGTTATACGGGAGTCCCCCGTATAACGTAGACATATGGGAACCAATGTGATTTTGACAGGAAAGTATCCACACTCAAGGTAAAATTGTATTTGGCAATAACTCATCTAAACGTGGATATGCTCAAATACATGGATTGTGTTCCTCTGTTCACATCAATCATTGTTGTATCCATCCGTCACACTACAAACTACACACACAACACACACTACGCACACAACACACACAACACACACTACACACACAACACACACTACACACACTACAAACTACACACACTATACACACACCACACACACTACACACACTATACACACAACACACACTACACACACTACACATACTACACACACTATACACACTATACACACACTACACATACTACACACACTATACACACTACACACACTATACACACTACACACACTACACACACAACACACACTACACACACTACACACACTATACACACACTACACAAACTACACACACTACATTACACGGGAGTCATTGGTTTACTCTACATTACGCAGAAGTCATTGGGTCCCTCTACATTTACATTATACGGGAGTTATTGGGTCACTCTACATCTACGTTACAAGGGAGTTATTGGGTCCCTCTACATTACGCGGGAGTCATTGGTTTACTCTATATTACGCAGAAGTCATTGGGTCCCTCTACATTTACATTATACGGGAGTTATTGGGTCACTCTACATCTACGTTACAAGGGAGTTATTGGGTCCCTCTACATTATACGGGAGTTATTGGGTCCCTCTACATCTACATTACAGGGGAGTTATTGGTTTACTCTACATTACGCAGAAGTCATTGGGTCCCTCTACATTACACGGGAGTTATTGGGTCCCTCTACATCTACATTACAGGGGGGTTATTGGGTCCCTCTACATCTATATTACACGGGATTTATTGGTTCCCTCTACATCTACATAACGCGGGAGTTATTGGGTCCCTTTACATCTACATTACACGGGAGTTATTGAGTACCTCTACATCTATATTACACGGGGGTTATTGGGTCCCTCTACATTTACATTACACGGGAGTTATTGGGTCCCTCTACATCTACATTACACGGGAGTCACTGGTTCCCTCTACATCTATATTACACGGGGGTTATTGGGTCCCTTTACATCTACATTACACGGGAGTTATTGAGTCCCTCTACATCTA
>NW_018408365.1:331350-369977 GCF_002113885.1 Mizuhopecten yessoensis | reverse complement strand
ACACGGAAGTTATTGGTTCCCTATACATAACACGGGAGTTATTGGTTCCCTATACATAACACGGAAGTTATTGGTTCCCTATACATAACACGGGGGTTATCGGTTCCCTATACATAACACGGGAGTTATTGGGTTCCCCCCACATACGGGAGTTATTGGTTACCTATACATAACACGGGAGTTATTGGGTTCCCCCTACATACGGGAGTTATTGGTTCCCTGATACATTACACGGGAGTTATTGGTTCCCTATACATAACACGGGAGTTATTGGTTCCCTATACATAAAACGGGAGTTATTGGTTCCCTATACATAACACGAGAGTTATTGGTTCCCTATACATAACAAGGGAGTTATTGGTTCCCTATACATAACACGGGAGTTATTGGTTCCCTAAACATAACAAGGGAGTTATTGGTTCCCTATACATAACACGAGAGTAATTGGTTCCCTATACATAACACGGGAGTTATTGGGTTCCCCCTAGGGTCCCTCTACATCTACATTACACGGGGGTTATTGGGTCCCTCTACATCTACATTACACGGGGGTTATTGGGTCCCTCTACATCTACATTACGCGGGAGTTATTGGGTTTCCCCTACAGACGGGAGTTATTGGTTCCCTATACATAACACGGGAGTTATTGGGTTTCCCCTACATACGGGAGTTATTGGTTCCATATACATAACACGGGCGTTATTGGGTTCCCCCTTGCAATGTTTGTTTTTTGCAGTATTGCACATGAAAAGTGATATTTGTTAAAGTGTAAAAATAAAACTTTAATTCTATTTAAAAGCAGATAGATGAAACGACAATTTAATTAGCGGTTGTTTTGGTTAACCATTGTTACAGTTTGTATATACATGTGTACGTTAAGGTATTTATTTTACTTAATAATTGATAACATGTTTTGTTAGCATATCTTACCAAATAATGGCTTACATTGTAATAATAACGGCAGAATTGTGTTTAGAAGCCCGTTCAGTACGGATCAACCTCAAAATTATGGTACTGATTCCATCACATTTTGTGAAACATTTTCTCGTGCTTGGCAGTCGTGAGACAAAACATATCGGTATTCTGCCTTCATCGTGAAATATGCATAGTATTCAACGGCAAAACATAAAAATATGTATAGGTACAATGTATATTCTACGGGTAGTTGTTTGATGAGTGATATAAAGCACAAGTACACGCCATATATACTCTCCAACAAGATCGACAGTACAGTTGTAATTTGTACAGATCTCTCGTCAATACATCTGCCCCGACCCAGGCTACATGGAAGGTGCGCTCCCCCTCCTCCTGGGACAAATGTTCCCTTCCTATATACATCGCTGGTTGCCGGTAATTGCCCACTGTGGAGGCCATCACCCTCTGTAAACTTTATCTTTCTCACACAAATCAATTTACAAATCTACACTGGCGTCCTGCTGCTACAGTAAATAAAGATTTAAATTGTGTTGCGTGTTTCTGCAAATATTTTTCTTCTGTGTAATCCATTTGTAAATCTGCCTTGCACATCAATCTAGTCTTACTTTGATGGTAATTACACCTGCATATCTCTGGCATCCTCCCCAGGTAAGAAAGGTCCCGATTCCAATCAGTGGGATAAGGGACGGTTATAAAAGCGAGATGTTTACATGTACCTTATATCGGAAAAGGGCGGGGATTATATCAGATTCTCCTGTCATCACAGTTGTTTCCGTCCCAGTAGGTGTTTTAAACACGAACCCCGGGATGGTGGCTAGAGATCCACTTTTCCAACAGAGACCTCTGTGGCTTTCTGGCTGATCTTCAATCAATTATGTTCCCGTCTATTGGAATTTAATTGGAATCTTTGTGGTGGGTATGGCACTGAAAACATCATATTGGTTCTAGATTTGATATTCGAAATGCTTAAGTTCCTTTTGATCAGAGATTTCCCATAAAATAGTTACATGTAAAGTTATCATACACCAATTTGTTGAAACAGATAGGGTTGTGGTTGCTGAGAGGATGCAGGTCAGCCAGGGAGCGCCAATGTACTGCCGACACGTGGTCCGTCTGACCAGTAAATTAGGTATTCCAGACTCTATCCTTCTCCCTCCAACACAACCATTCCCAGTTCAAGATCTGGTTTACCGAGGTTTCCGGACTGGTTAGGGTTTGGTTAGACAGACTACGTCAAACACGTTATAAATAGCTAACTAATGTACATGTATACGTACCATGTTATATGAATTGTCGTCGTGCTTTATGAAGAGTTGCATGTAGAATGTTATTATCAGCAGTTACTATGTTATATGAACAGAAATCATTTGATATGAACAGTTATCGTGTTATATGTACATGAATATTAATGTAATTAACTAATTAAGGATTAACTTGAAAAAACGGAGTGTACTCTAAATAAACCGCGATGCGGTTTATGATGAGAGTACACTCCGTTTTTTGTATTATAGCTCCATAACATAAAAAGTATATTCAAGTCAATCCTTATAATTTAATCTCCTTTACACAATCCCTGTGGAAATTCACTATTATTGATGGACTCTTTTCTCTTAGAAATTGTTACACCGCTGCATCAGCCAAGCAAAAGCGACGTTACAAACGGCGACGTCATTTTTTTCACGTTATGGGCTGATAACGTAATATTTTTTAAGCAAATCAAAATACTTGTAACCAGCATGATTAAATTATTGTGCTGTATGATCAGTTCCCATTTTATATGAAAAACCATGTAATATGAACAGTTACGGTGTTATGTGAGCAGTTACAATACACGAACCATGTTTTATGAAGTTACTGTGTTATATGAACGGTTGACGTGCTATATGAACAGTTATATGAATAGTTACCGTATTTTGTGGATAGTTATCGTATTTTATGAATAGTTACCGTGTTTTATGAACAGTTACCGTGTTTTATGAACAGTTACCGTATTTTATGAACAGTTACCGTGTAATATGAACAGTTACCGTGTAATATGAACATTTACCGTGTTATACAGTATGAACAGTTACGGGGTTTTATGAACAGTTACCGTGTAATATGAACAGTTACCGTGTTATATGAACATTTACCGTGCACGGCGACATTTTTGTGGAGCTGTATGACTTTCGACATTAAGTATGCATAGCGCGCTAGTCCCGTCATTCACGCTGCAATACACAATGCTGAAAATGTTAAAATACAAGATGAAAAGGAAAAGCTTTTCATCTATTGGCAAATCCTTTTTGCATATCGGTTTAATATGTCTTTATGTAAAATCAAGCTACAAATAAATGTTTCCAGTCGTTGGTTTCAGAAACAGATTTACTTACATTTAATTGCCATTATCCACGAAGCAAAACTATCAAAAACGTATTATATTCAATAATCATGGTGCGTTATTCATTCCATGGCGAAAAGTTGGGTTGATCTTTTGGGTGTGATTGTTCAATCACAAAGGGATGTTAGCGGCAATAGGTATACCAGGTGGGATTAGGGCATTATCTATCATTCCGTCGTCTGGGCTGTGAAGATGGTCGGGGCTTCTAGGGAGGCAACGGGTTCATAGAAGCTTGCATGGAGTGTTCAATGGTGAGAGTAAGGGCTTATATAGGCTCGCATGAGTGTGCATTGATGAGAGTTTATTTGTGCTTGTCTGGACAGGAAGTGTGCTCAAGGTCCGGACCTAAAAAACCTTTAAGCTTGTCTGGAAAATGAATTTGAGGAGGGTCCGAGCAATCTATGTATGAGGACGGTCTGGACATATTTTTTTTTAGACTTGTGATAAAGGATGTCAAGGCTTCATTGTAGGCGTGTCTTGGCCGTGTGAGAGAGTCTGTAGGGGTCTGAGGTATGGTGAAGGTCCATTTTTATTTTTATTGTTGGCGTGTCTTGGCCGTGTGAGAGAGTCTGAATGGGCCGGGGGTATGGTGAAGGGTCAGGTTTCTGTTTATTGTAGGCGTGTCTTGGCCGTGTGATAGAGTCTGTAGGGGTCTGAGGTATGGTGAAGGTCCATTTTTATTTTTATTGTTGGCGTGTCTTGGCCGTGTGAGAGAGTCTGTATGGGCTGGGGGTATGGTGAAGGTTCAGTTTTATGTTTATTGTAGGCGTGTCTTCGCCGTGTGAGAGAGTCTGTATGGACCGGGGGTATGGTGAAGGTTCAGTTTTATGTTTATTGTATTCGTGTCTTGGCCGTGTGAGAGAGTCTGTAGGGGTCTGAGGAATGGTGAAGGTCCAGTTTTATGTTTATTGCAGGCGTGTCTTGGCCGTGTGAGAGAGTCTGTAGCGGTCTGAGGTATTGTGTAGGTCCAGTTTTATGTTTATTGTAGGCGAGTCTTGGCCGTGTGAGAGAGTCTGTATCGACCGGGAGTATGGTGAAGGTCCAGTTTTATGTTTATTGTAGGCATGTCTTGGCCGTGTGACAGAGTCTGTATGGGCCAGGGGTATGATGAAGGTCCAGTTTTATGTTTATTGTAGGCGTGTCTTGGCCGTGTGAGAGAGTCTGTATGGGCCAGGGGTATGGTGAAGGGCCAGGTTTATGTTTATTGTAGGCGTGTCTAGGCCGTGTGAGAGAGTCTGTATGGGCCGGGGGTATGGGGAAGGGCCAGTTTTATGTTTATTGTAGGCGTGTTTTGGCCGTGTGAGAGAGTCTGTATGGGCCGGAGATATGGTTAATTTCCAGTTTTATGTTTATTGTAGGCGTGTCTTGTCCGTGTGAGAGAGTTTGTATGGGCCGGGGGTATGATGAAGGGTCAGGTTTATGTTTATTGTAGGCGTGTCTTGGCCGTGTGAGAGAGTCTGTATGGGCCGAGGGTATGGTGAAGGTCCAGTTTTATGTTTATTGCAGGCGTGTCTTGGCCGTGTGAGAGAGTCTGTATGGGCCGGAGGTATGGTTCAGGTCCAGTTTTATGTTTATTGTAGGCGTGTCTAGGCCGTGTGAGAGAGTTTGTATGGGCCGGGGTTATGGTGGAGGTCCAGTTTTATGTTTATTGTAGGCGTGTCCTGGCCGTGTAAGAGTCTGTATGGGCCGGGGGTATGGTGAAGGTCCAGTTTTATGTTTATTGTAGGCGTGTCTAGGCCGTGTGAGAGAGTTTGTATGGGCCGGGGGTATGGTGGAGGTCCAGTTTTATGTTTATTGTAGGCGTGTCCTGGCCGTGTGAGAGTCTGTATGGGCCGGGGGTATGGTGAAGGGCCAGGTTTATGTTTATTGTAGGCGTGTCTAGGCCGTGTGAGAGAGTCTGTATGGGCCGGGGGTATGGTGAAGGGCCAGGTTTTTGTTTATTGTAGGCGTGTTTTGGCCGTGTGAGAGAGTCTGTATCGGTCAGAGGTATGGTAAAGGTCAAGTTTTATGTTTATTGTAGGCGTGTCTTGGCCGTGTGAGAGAGTGTGTATGGGCCGGAGGTATGGTGGAGGTCCAGTTTTACGTTTATTGTAGGCTTGTCTTGGCCGTGTGAGAGAGTTGGTATGGGCCAGAGGTATGGTAAAGGTCAAGTTTTATGTTTATTGTAGGCGTGTCTTGGCCGTGTGAGAGAGTCTGTATGGGCCGGGGGTATGGTGAAGGGCCAGTTTTATGTTTATTGTAGGCGTGTCTTGGCCGTGTGAGAGAGTCTGTATCGACCGGGAGTATGGTGAAGGTCCAGTTTTATGTTTATTGTAGGCGTGTCTTGGCCGTGTGAGAGAGTCTGTATGGGCCGGAGGTATGGTGGAGGTCCAGTTTTATGTTTATTGTAGGCGTGTCCTGGCCGTGTGAGAGTCTGTATGGGCCGGGGGTATGGTGAAGGTCCAGTTTTATGTTAATTGTAGGCGTGTCCTGGCCGTGTGAGAGAGTTTGTATTGGCCGGAGGTACGGTGAAGGGCCAGGTTTATACAGACTCGGCTGTAGCGACCGAGAGTATGGGAAGTGTTCGAGCAAACAATGACTGTCTGGGGAGAACCAAGCACACATGGCATGACAAGCACCCAATAACTAGAAAACTCGTGCCATCATTGCGCAATTTTCCTTCAAGCATCGCATTTTTGTTAGCTAATCTGGTAAATAAGTTATCATGCTGCATGTCCTAGCATGTTAAGTTTAGAGACGGTATAACATAAAGCACGGTTAGAATCACTTACGTTTATTATAACCAGTCAGTGGTGCCTTGGTAAACATAGCACTTAATAAGGTACCTTGCCTTATACCCATCAATCATTGCTCTGCCATTTCACACAGCATTTATTTATCAGACTTATCGGGATGTATTAGTGTAGGAATCGCCTTCATAGGATGGGACAGCTTACCGTTTAACAGAACCCCTTACGTGATCTGATCAACCTGTTGTGACGAACTATGGAAGCTTGCGATTTGGAGAATCAGATGTCCCGTGTTATTGGTGGGATAAATCGCGGTTTCTTGCGGCTCGCTGCCTGCCACCTAATGAGTACGTGGAGGGGTGAGAGTGAATTATTCGTCGTGTTGGACTGAGAGTTTAGTGATCTTCCGCTTTCCCCTGTCCTCCCCCACTGCACGCGACACGTGTCTATGGAAGTAGTCCCCCGCTGGGATGTGCAGATCGACAGCACGTGCATGCACGTCGTGTACAGTTATGTACCGCCGCCAAGTCATCTCGACATTGCTTTTGATAGCCATAGTACTGGTCGGTAAGTAGGAACATATGTGTCAAATGACAACTAGGACATTCATATATTAGTGTTATCAATTTCTTCGGTCACCTTGTCCTTAACTGACCAATACATATATTGTATTACATCAATTTATCTAAAGTTGTCTTATAGTGACAAAATCATCTTCAAAAATGCATGTTCATTTCGCTTCGTTTTCAGGATATAACTTGTTCAACACTTATTTGTATGACTTTTTTGTTGAAAAGATACGAAAATTACCATAATCGATATGCCATTGCCGATATTTGGTTAAGTATTTGGTTAAGTATTTGGTTTATGAAAAGACACCGTATTTAAAAACGTTTCCTTTAAAAATAAAGATAATTGCTTTTGTATAATATTAATATAGATCAGGAATATTAAATAATTTCTTTGTTTTAAATATGGCAGCATATAATCATATATTTATATTGGCAAACTACAAGTAGTAACTAATATGGAAATATTTTAACTTTTATGTAATTCAAAGATATGATTAAATTAATTATGCTATATATTGAACACATCGTGTGTTAAATGGCGTATGGAGGTGTGTTAATTTCCTGGTCATGTTCCAGGGAGTTGGGTAGGGTATTAAACGCACGCTTTTGATTTATTTCATGTATCAACAATACTCTGACAGATACGTATACACGTACATCTGGTGAAGCACGTGGGATTCGCGTGCGTCGTTATACATATATTATATATAGGACATATTCCAGCTGGGATCTTCTATAGCTTCATTTCCGTATTTTACATATATATTTACAGAAGATGTCAATTTTCTATCATGTTTGCGCACGGTAGCGCATTTGTTTGTGTTGTCCGACATCCATTTTCTTCCTACCAGCGCACGTGTAAGCGCGTACCTACAGTACCAAGTAAATATTTTATTGATGTATATTTGATTTTGAGAATGTGTTCGAGTAGGTATATATGATCACGTTCAGCAACAATCCAGAAACTCGCGTTCTTTATGCTTAAACAGAGCAATTCGAAATCTGTGTTATAACTCGTCCCAGGTGGCTGTATAGGACCGAACAGCTCACTGAAAGGGCTTATCGGCGTGTATGGCATGTTACAGCTTCATGAGTCCATCACGATAGGTGATCGTATAATATTAACCCACAACAGAACTGTTTTAGGTCAAGAAAGACGACAACACTCAAAGAAATGTTTAAAAATTCATTTAGCAGAATCCTCCCCGGAGAGATTTTAGCCGTCCGTGGCGTCTCATTTCTCTAATCATATCTTTAAGTGTGAACTCAAGAAACGCCATGTTTGGTTAGGAACATTTCCTAAGTTGACTATTAAAATGTCAAAATAAGAAATTGAACCGACTTTTCTAAAGAAATGTTAACTGCATATTGCCCAGTTGTAACCGTATCGGACGCCGTGCACCGGTGGGGAGAGATAGCGTTCTGATTGCGTCTGATACGCGTCCTTATCCAGTCACGCTAACCCTCGGCGCATTACAAATCTAGCAGTTCAAATTCCCCAGGATAAAGACTCCCACACCTACCCCGGTGAATATTTATCAGTTATTAACCGCAGAAAGTTGTATTAACCGAGACGAAGCCGATACAAACATCACTTTTCAGGTTTACATAACCATAGACGTCTAGTATTGTTATATTACACATGAACTTATGATATCTGAATCATTGAACAAGATGGAGGCAAAACATAAAACAGTACTACATTTGGCAGTTCATTGTAATCATTGTGAAATACACGTAACAATTCAAGTGGCGTCAAAAAGAAAATGACGACCTAGCGTTTCTTAAAACAGTAACGCAGAGTAAATATCACAAATCACCGACCTTTTCATGATTAATATTTAACCCACGGGATTATAAGGTAAATGGTGTCATTTGATATTTCTGGATAGGTATACGTGTAAAGGTAGAGGCGATAATAGCACCAACGTCTCTAAACCAACTCCAAAAACTGGACAATTACTGTAAATTGCATTTGAACAGTTGAATATAAATGCCATGTCTCGTTTTATTATAAAAGTAAATATATACAGAAATAAACGAACTGAACAATGTGTTTCAGCACGACCTATAAAGGCCGCCATTTTAATTGGCCTATTAAAATACACGTCATTCGTATCGATTCCTACACTCACATTGCCCGTCACTATAATACACCATTATCATTTTCTTATTTTAATAGCTGTGGTTGACCTTGTCTGTAGATAGCTGTGCGTGTTACAAGTTCATTACGTGGACCTGTTCGCTGGCTATTCTTTAGCATTTGTATGAGATCAGAATTAACGTGGCTATTTCTAGTAATTACATCATCTAAATATGGAAGATCGTTTGAAAGTTTACTCTATTCTATAAACGACTGACGTCTTACAAATTAATATATGTACGAAAGACATTACAGGTGTAGTTTGACTGAAGACTTAAAACTGTTCCTTTCTACACGGTACGGGAGAAGGCAGACACCTTTGTGCTCGCGCTGAAGGAGGTGTCTCAAACGTGAAGTTTAACTTATAGCTAGCAATAATGGATTAAACATTTCTCGACGATCGCTGAACCATTTATTATTTATTTTCGTATTTAGTTGTTAGATTTTAAAGTTTTCCCATTTTTTTGAAAAGTAATTTCTGTGCATGTAAGTGATATGTATGTTTTATGCATGTATGCGCTGTCGGCGTTACCTCTGATGTCAAACGCCTACCAGTATTTTCGTTTAGTCATCTGTAATTACCATTGAATTCCAAAGGCATACGTCGTAGTGTCTATGCTAACCAGATATAAATGTTAGTATGCAACATGAGATCCCATACATTGCTGCATTGTACGATTGTGAAACCGTTGCCACCCATCCCAAAGTAATGTTTGTCAAGAGGAATTCAGAAATACCAAGCAAATATGTTCTGTTAAAAATTCAATTAATGCATGTTGTGTAATCAGAAAAATATGAAGCGTTGTTAAGTCATTTTTGCAGTAAGGTGTTTTACTCCCTAGGTTATGTTGTTAATGTTTGTACACGGTGTATATCACAGCATATTTAACTGGTTTTACTGATAAATGATATATGATATCAATAATGATTTCTAATATATGCAAAATTGAACCTATTTAACTATGCAACACAGCACAACAACATTTTACACGTAATAGTAAAAAAATAACACTTTTACATCTGATTGGCCAGATTGGATTATGATTGCGACGTCATTACATTGTAGGTAATTAATTGATTAGGACAACACCGGTTTTGTGATCTGTGCCACGGGAACATACATGTACGTGTACATGTAGTTCAGGCCTGGATGCAATGAATCAAGCCCGCGATGGCAGTAAACAGCAATATAAGATGTAAAGGAACAAAAGTCCTGACATGGGTAGTTGTAACGAATAAGCAGTGTAGCCGGATAGGGAGGTCTCACGTGGGGCTTTTCTGTCTGAGATGTCTGCTAATAAGTGACACGTTATTTAGCATTCCCAAGACGTTGCCAACAGTGAGTTAACGACTCTAGGATGTAACTTCTTAACATCCTGTGACCTCACTAGTCCAGCGAATTAACAGATAGAATGAACTAACACCACCACATCACAGACCATAACTTTGATAAATCGGGTTTAAAAGCATCACGATTATGATTTGATGCCCTTGCTATAAAGGAAATACGAATATATTTTGAATGTAAAGTTTGCTTCCCTAATTGAATCATATTTCCCGAGGGCTTTAGTAAACAACCCTTAGGATGTCCTCTATACCAGCGTTCAATGCCATATAGATGATGTTACATGAAAGATTAGTGTGCCAAACTGTACTATCGTAATATCATCTACAGATGACGTCCCAAAAGAACACCCTGAAATCCAATTCTTACATGTTAAATAGGCGATGTCTAAATAGAATCCGCGCGAATCTGACCAATCACAATATGGTGTATATCTTTCTGCAAGATCGATATTATTTTTACAAACTGGTTGACTATTTAAGAGCTTAATCACGAACGCCGTCTTCCCTGTTATCAATAATTGTCTCATCATCATGTGACAAATAGGATACATTATTTTTCGTACAGCTAGCATAAAAAACGTATGTTTTATTGTTTAAATATGGCATTTTGTCGTCATTTTGACACTCGAAGACAAATTGCAAGATTGAAGGCCGAGTAGTGAGTTAGAAATAGTAGTTATTAAATGTCGATCACCACTTCTCATGTAGTCACGCGACCTCAGAGTTACCAAACATTTAGTATTTATGAGATACATTTTTCATATTGAATTGATGAAACGGTAATGGAGACTGCAATCGACTATAAATAACACAAAGATGTGGTCGAGTTGTCTCTTGACTCATGTTATGAAGCTGCCAACAAGTATTTGTCTGTGTGTTACAGATGTGGCCGAGTTGTCGCCAGAAAAGCGCCTGATCAAAACCCTGTTAGCAGATTATGAAGAACGTGGGAAAATGGGTCGCCCTGTTGAGCATTTTAACGACACTCTCATGGTCAACTACGGCCTCAGTCTCATACAGATACTGGACCTAGACGAGCGCAACCAGGTCCTCAGTACCAACGTGTGGGCAACCTATGTGAGTACCATTGTGTGAATCACCATTGTAAGTTTAAGACCCAACGTATAAGTCTCCTTCTTTTATTTACTCACCGAGTCACATTTCTTAAGTTTTCAGGCGTTTAAGTCACCTACGTATGTGTCCACGTAAGTCACCTAGGTAATGTAAATACCGTTTTATAAGGAATTTTCGTAAGTACAATGTACCAACGTTTGAGTCACGCAAGTACCAATGTTGGAGTCACGTAACGCGAGTACCAACATGAGTTACCTCGTAATACCAGCTTGGGCCTCCTATTTATGTACATATGTAAGTACCAACATAAGTTACCTCGTAATATCATCTTGGGCCGCCTATATATGTAAGTACCAACATGAGTTACCTCGTAATACCATCTTGGGTCGCCTATATATGTAAGTACCAACATGCGAGTCATTCACACAAGTGCCAACGCGAGTCATCTATGCATGCATTAACTTGAGTCACTTACCCATAAACAATTAAATAAGTTACCCTTTTAATTACATTTGTACCATGGTGAGTCGCTTACATGAGTTCCAAAATGAGTCACGTACGTACAGTGTAAGAACCAACGCGTAGGTCATCTACGTAGGTACCAACGTGGGGGTCATCTACGTAGGTACCAACGCGTAGGTCATCTACGTAGGTACCAACGCGTAGGTCATCTACGTAGGTACCAACGCGTAGGTCATCTACGTAGGTACCAACGCGTAGGTTATCTACGTAGGTACCAACGTGGGGGTCACCTAAGCATGGGTACATCCTATTTAGCATGCTTTATTTTGCGGTAAATTATCCCGTATTCCCTTTTTGCTTATTGTTCACAACCAGCGTTAGACTAAATAACCGAATGTTAGGTTTTCGTGTCAGACGAAAAAGATGGTCTGGCGTTGAAAAAAAAAAGAAGATTTACCAGTGAAACGTCGAAGCCAACTTTTTTGGAAAGTGTTGGTGGTAGAGTGATTTGAGTTGCTGGTATTGTCGCCGTAGATATCGAGTTCAAGGCCCGAACAAGGCAATGCATATTGAAGTGGTTCCATGTTACATGTACTTTACATGAACATACGATTTCGGTCCTATACGTTATATATGTAAGATCAAATAAAGAATGAAACTACAAACACAACATCATTGTTGGTGTACTTATGTACCTTTTCTGTTAGAACACTAATACCAGCCAACCAACACTACATCAGTGTTGGTGTACTTATGTACCTGTTCTGTTAGAACACTAATACCAGCCAACCAACACTACATCAGTGTTGGTGTACTTATTTACCTATTCTGTTAGAACACTAATACCAGCCAACCAACAATCTACAAAAAATGTGTAATACTATTATATATTACAAATTTATAATATTGTAATGCATATACTGGAACAAATTTATGAGTTTAAGTTTATTACATACGCATGTACTACCGATCGTATTAAATGCATTGAACATGTAGGATGTCAATAACAAACGCAGATTGCATTTTTAAGTATTGATTATCGAAACATATGAAACAGATTAAAGTGATGAAATTTGTGCAGTTCTTATTAAATATTTGTATGCACCGTATACTACATTGTATAACCCATTTTCTCCCGCAACCACTATAGATTTCCTCACTCCTGAATCATTGGATAAACCTGCTAGGAGTTGGTAAACATTATACAATTGTTTCATGGCTATTTGGGGAACAGTCAAAACTATCATCCCGAGGTAGGGGGAAGCCCTGGGGAACTGTTTGCCCGAGGCCGCTAGGCCAAGGGCAAACAGTTCCACAGGGCTTCCCCCTACCGAGGGATGATAGTTTTGACTGTTCCCCAAATAGCCATGAAACAATTGTTTTATTACCAAATAAATATTAGTATCAATGCTGCATGCAATGTTGCCATTGCTTCAACACTGAGTCGCGGTCACCGAAACGCTTGAAGGGGGCTCTCGAGGGGGGGATTTCTGCGCATCGAATTCGCGCCAGGTAACAGTTCGCTCTGACAAAAACCCAGAAACAGTCAAAAATGACTAATTATAATTTATATAGACTATTGGGTAATAATACGTAATAATGCTTTGCGATTGTGACGTCATGATTCACAGCAATAGTTTTCCCCCATCGGAAGCCGACAAAGTGTATTTTCAACGGAAACATCGGTAAACCACGTGTCTTTATACAATTTGAACATTAACTAAATCGAGTTAGATAAACATGATAACCAAATATCACTCGTTGGGGGACCTCTATTTACAGCTACGTGTACAATTGGGTACCTCAGTATATTCTTTGTACGTCGCAGTTCACCGTCTACTGCATCAGGACAATGATAAAGCAATTCAACAACTGTCATGTTATGTTGCCAAATATGATACGTATATGCTGAACTCCTTTGTAAATAATTGATGTTCTAATTAAAAGAACGTGTGCCAACATATATCGGCGTTATGTAAATACACGTGTACTGTTTACCTGCTACTCGTGTCAACATGTCCCATTTGGTACTCAGTTTACTGTTACTTACATGCCACTCGTGTCAACAAGTCTGCGTCGGTACTTAGTATTGTATACTAACCGACAACTTATGTCAACATGTCCAAGTCGGTACCTAGTAGTGTACACTAACTGGTCTCATCTGTCAACATGTCCCAGTCGGTACCTAGTAGTGTACACTAACTGGTCTCATGTGTCAACATGGCCCAGTCGGTACCTAGTAGTGTACACTAACTGGTCTCATGTGTCAACAGGTCCCAGTCGATACCAAGTAGTGAACACTAACTGGTCTCATGTGTCAACATGTCCCAGTCGGTACCTAGTAGTGTACACTAACTGGTCACTCGTGTCAACATGTCCCAGTCGGTACCTAGTATTGTACACTAACTGGTCTCATGTGTCAACATGGCCCAGTCGGAACCTAGTAGTGTACACTAACTGGTCTCATGTGTCAACAGGTTCCAGTCGGCACCTAGAAGTGTACACTAACTTGCATCTTGTGTCAACAGATCCCAGTCGGTACCTAGTAGTGAACACTAACTGGTCTCATGTGTCAACATGTCCCAGTCGGTACCTAGTAATGTACACTACATAACTGGTCTCATGTGTCAACAGGTCCAAGTCGGTACCTAGTAGTGTACACTAACTGGTCTCATGTGTCAACATGTCCCAGTCGGTACCTAGTAATGTACACTACATAACTGCTCTCATGTGTCAACAGGTCCAAGTCGGTACCTAGTAGTGTACACTAACTGGTCACTCGTGTCAACATGTCCCAGTCGGTACCTAGTATTGTACACTAACTGGTCTCATGTGTCAACATGTCCTAGTCGGTACCTAGTAGTGAACACTAACTGGTCTCATGTGTCAACATGTCCCAGTCGGTACCTATAGTAGTGTACACTAACTGGCCTTTTGTGTCAATAGGTTCCGGTCGGTACCTAGTAGTGTACACTAACTTGCATCTTGTGTCAACAGATCCCAGTCGGTACCTAGTAGTGTACACTAACTGGTCTCATGTGTCAACATGTCTCAGTCGGTACCTATAGTAGTGTACACTAACTTGCATCTTGTGTCAACAGACCCCAGTCGGTACCTAGTAGTGAACACTAACTGGTCTCATGTGTCAACATTTCCCAGTCGGTACCTAGTAATGTACACTAACTGGTCTCATGTGTCAACAGGTCCAAGTTGGTACCTAGTAGTGTACACTAACTGGTCTCATGTGTCAACATGTCCCAGTCGGTGCCTAGTAGTGTACACTAACTGGTATCATGTGTCAACAGTTCCCATTCGGTACCAAGTACTGTATACTTACCGGTCTATTGTGTCAACAGGTCTGCGTCGGTACATAGTCCTGTATACAACAGTGTAACCGGCAACTTCTGTCAACATGTCCCAGTCGGTACCTATAGTAGTGTACACTAACTGGCCTTTTGTGTCAATAGGTTCCGGTCGGTACCTAGTAGTGTACACTAACTGGTCTCATGTGTCAACAGGTCCCAGTCGGTACCTAGAACTGTATACTAACCGGTATATCGTGTCAACAGGTACATGAACCAGGCGGTACTTAGTACTGTATACTAGCCGGTATATCGTGTCAACATGCCCAAGTTCCAAGTCGGTACTTAGTACTACATTGTATATACATATGTACAAACCGGCAACTCGTGTCAATATGTCCCAGTCGGTACCACGTAGTGTGTACACTAATCGGAAGCTTGTGTCAACATGTCTCAGTCGGTACCTAGTAGTGTACACTAACCGGCAGCTCGTGTCAACATTTCCCATTCGGTACTCAGTATACTGTTTACTAACATGTCATTCGTGTCAACAGGTCTG
Organism: Mizuhopecten yessoensis; assembly: GCF_002113885.1. Taxonomy (NCBI): domain Eukaryota; kingdom Metazoa; phylum Mollusca; class Bivalvia; order Pectinida; family Pectinidae; genus Mizuhopecten; species Mizuhopecten yessoensis. The sequence continues at coordinate 354,473 of NW_018408365.1, read as the reverse complement.
CGTCGGTACTGAGTACTATATGCATGTGTACAAACCGGCAACTCGTGTTAACATGGCCCAGTCGGTACCTCGTAGTGTGTACACTAACCGGCAACTCGTTTAAACATGTCCCAGTCGGTACCTATAGTAATGTACACTAACTGGTCTCTTGTGTCAACATGTCCCAGTCGGTACCTAGTAATGTACACTAACTGGCCACTCGTGTCAACGGATCCCAGTTGGTATCAAGTACTGTATACTAACGGCCTTTCGGTGTCGACATGTACATATCCCAGCCGGTACTTAGTACTGTATACTAACCGGTCTATTGTGTCAACATGCCCAAGTTCCAAGTCGGTACTGAGTACTATATACAAACCGGCAACTCGTGTCAACATGTCCCAGTCGGTACCTCGTAGTGTACACTAACTGGCAACTCGTGTCACGAGTCCCAGTCGGTTGTTTGTAAACGGCCACTCGTGTCCCAGTCGGTTACCACTACTACTTTAAACTAACCGGTCACTCGTGTCAACATGTCCCATTTGGTCACTAACTGGCAATTCGTGTCACGAGTCCCAGTCGGTTGTTTGTAAACGGCCACTCGTGTCCCAGTCGGTACCCACTACTACTTTAAACTAACCGGTCACTCGTGTCAACATGTCCCATTTGGTACCTCGAGTTGTATGCTACAAGTAACAGATCACTCGTGTTAGCATGGACAGTAAGTATATATGTACAACCTTCATGTACTACTGTATACTAACCAACCACCCGTGTCAACGTCTCAGGCGGGTTATCCGTCAGTGTGATCAATTAACTTTTTGACGGAAAAGTACGTGTTTGGACTTTATAATAACGGGAAACATATCGCATCTGTATACGGATAAAAAATGAATCGTCACACAACATCCAGCACGGATGACGGCGCAGTAAGATGCTTCATTGTGTCGGATCGCTTTGTGTATATATTCTGTACCTGTATATATACATGCGAACCTGTATGTATATCGATCTATTCCGTCTAAGAAAAAATAAGTATAACTCGCGCGTGTTGAGGTAGCCAGCTTCGTACGAATGTGCTTCAGTGCCATCAACCCCCACCTCAGATACAATCACAGATTTTGAAGAAATATTTAGTTTTCCAATTAGTAAAACATTGTTGTTTAGAGTACAGATAAGAATAGGAGACACAGTCTTGATAACTCTGACGAATTGCAACGTTTTTCACTGACTTGTTGCTATCAGATCGACAGAGATGAGGCGCTGTATTTCACAATAACTGCTTCAACATGTAAACAAGGAATTAAAGAGATGCATTAGTTTTACTTGAAGTAAACCATTTTAGGATATATTTTCTGATTACCCTGGTTTTGTCAGTAAGGTCGTTCTATGTCGTGAGAATACTTATCAGATATGTATTCTTTTACAGACTTGGAGGGACATCTACATGCAATGGGACCCTGAGAAATATAACAACATCACAAAGATCCGCGTGCCAAGCGGCAGTATCTGGCAACCTGACATAAAACTGTACAATTAGTAAGTAAAACTTCATCTTTCTGTAATGATCTCAGCCTGATCATCTCAGAATCAACATCCCATCACCACGGAATCAACAGCCCATCACCACAAAATCACCAGCCCATCACCACAAAATCACTAGTCCATCACCAAAGAATCACCAGTCCATCACCACAAAATCACCGGCCCAACACCACAGAATCACAAGCCCATTAACAAAAAATCACTAGTCCATCACCACAGAATCACCAGTCCATTAACACAAAATCACTAGTCCATCACCACAGAATCACCAGACCATCACCACAGAATCACCAGCCCATCAACACAAAATCACTAGTCCATCACCACAGAATCACCAGTCCATCACCACAAAATCACCGGTCTATCACCACAGAATCACCAGCCCATTAACACAAAATCACTAGTCCATCACCACAAAATCACCAACCCATCACCACAAAATCACCAGCCCATCACCACAGAATCACCAGCCCAACACCGCAAAATCACCAGCACATCAACACAAAATCACCAGTCCATCACCACAAAATCACCAGCACATCACCAAAGAATCACCAGCCCATCACCACAGAATCACCGGCCCATCACCACAGAATCACCAGCCCATCACCACAGAATCACCGGCCCATCACTACAGAATCACCACAGAATCACCACAAAATCACCACAAAATCACCAGCCCATCACCACAGAATCACCACAGAATCACCAGCCCATCACCACAAAATCACCAGCCCATCACCACAGAATCACCAGCCCATCAACATAAAATCACCAGCCCATCATCAGTTGTAATAAATTATCATACACGTACGCATTCTTAACGCTAACACCTATCCTTACACAGTTGTAATGATAACACCATTCCTTACATAATCGTACCCTAACACTCATCCTTACACAATCTTACATGTAATATTTACACCCATCCTAACACAATAGTAACCCTAACACTCATCCTTACACAAACGTAATGTTAATATTTATCCATACACAATCGTAGCCCTAACAACCATCCTTACACAATTGTACCCAACCACCGATCGTTACACAATCGCAATGTTAACACTTATCCCTACACAATTGTACCCTTCCACCGATCGTTACACAATCGCAATGTTAACACTTATCTCTACAAAATTGTACCCTACCACCGATCGTTACACAATCGCAATGTTAACACTCACCCCTACACAATTGTTCCCTACCACCGATCGTTACACAATCGCAATGTTAACACTTATCCCTACACAATTGTACCCTACCACCGATCGTTACACAATCGCAATGTTAACACTTATCCCTACACAATTGTACCCTACCACCGATCGTTACACAATCGCAATGTTAACACTTATCCCTACACAATTGTACCCTACCACCGATCGTTACACAATCGCAATGTTAACACTTATCCCTACACAATTGTACCCTACCACCGATCGTTACACAATCGCAATGTTAACACTTATCCCTACACAATTGTACCCTACCACCGATCGTTACACAATCGCAATGTTAACACTTATCCCTACACAATTGTACCCTACCACCGATCGTTACACAATCGCAATGTTAACACTTATCCCTACACAATTGTACCCTACCACCGATCGTTACACAATCGCAATGTTAACACTTATCCCTACACAATTGTACCCTACCACCGATCGTTACACAATCGCAATGTTAACACTTATCCCTACACAATTGTACCCTACCACCGATCGTTACACAATCGCAATGTTAACACTTATCCCTACACAATTGTACCCTACCACCGATCGTTACACAATCGCAATGTTAACACTTATCCCTACACAATTGTACCCTACCACCGATCGTTACACAATCGCAATGTTAACACTTATCCCTACACAATTGTACCCTACCACCGATCGTTACACAATCGCAATGTTAACACTTATCCCTACACAATTGTACCCTACCACCGATCGTTACACAATCGCAATGTTAACACTTATCCCTACACAATTGTACCCTACCACCGATCGTTACACAATCGCAATGTTAACACTTATCCCTACACAATTGTACCCTACCACCGATCGTTACACAATCGCAATGTTAACACTTATCCCTACACAATTGTACCCTACCACCGATCGTTACACAATCGCAATGTTAACACTTATCCCTACACAATTGTACCCTACCACCGATCGTTACACAATCGCAATGTTAACACTTATCCCTACACAATTGTACCCTACCACCGATCGTTACACAATCGCAATGTTAACACTTATCCCTACACAATTGTACCCTACCACCGATCGTTACACAATCGCAATGTTAACACTTATCCCTACACAATTGTACCCTACCACCGATCGTTACACAATCGCAATGTTAACACTTATCCCTACACAATTGTACCCTACCACCGATCGTTACACAATCGCAATGTTAACACTTATCCCTACACAATTGTACCCTACCACCGATCGTTACACAATCGGAATGTTAACACTTATCCCTGCATAATTGTACCCTACCACCGATTGTTACACAATCGCAATGTTAACACTTATCCCTACACAATTGTACCCTACCACCGATCGTTACACAATCGCAATGTTAACACTTATCCCTACCCAATTGTACCCTACCACCGATCGTTACACAATCGCAATGTTAACACTTAACCCTACCCAATTGTACCCTACCACCGATCGTTACACAATCGCAATGTTAACACTTATCCCTACACAATTGTACCCTACCACCGATCGTTACACAAGCGTAATATTTACACCCAGCCTTACACACTCGTAACCCTAACACTCATCCTTATGTAGCAGTGGTGGTTTTTGTAGATTAAACATCAACAAACAATGTGAGAGTTCTTCACGATTAATTGCGCGTAGTTCCCATTCCTTAGACATAAATTATTAAACCCTGCAATTATATAATAATTACATTTCAGATATATGTATGGGATCTACAAATCATTCATAACGCACATATACATGTAGCACACTGTGAATTTACAAGAAGTTATCTTGAGATGTTACATGTAAGATTATAGTTCTATAAATTATAAAAGTTATATTACATCTAGATTTACATTATATTTACTGATATCTATACACATGTAATATTGAACATATGATGCAAATCTTATCTTAGCTCAGTATTTATTGATACGGAGGCTACTTAATAAATAGACAAAGAGTACAATAAAATACATTCATCAATACATTACTATAAGTTTGAGTAGAAAACTGTACCTATTTGTGGAACAGGGCCATTTGAAGTCGTACGGAATTATCCGAGGTTATTACGTGTACTCGTAATTTTTGTATGACAAAGAAACACGTATATATATATAATACAAGTAAAATGACACAATATATATATACCGTACAGCTAATAACGAATCAAGAATTAACAAGTATGATCGTATCTATCAATTTGACAATATGAATGGAAGCAGATGATTTAGAATTAGAAGTATTAATTAGTGCAAGTTATTGAATTTCCTTACCAGTGTCCTGTCTTGTCTGCTTCGTCAAGACGTCATGTAGTCTCTGATAAATATCGCGCCAAAACCACTGGTCACACAAAGAAAAAAAAGAAACCATTGACCATTGGCTAACCTAAGAGGTGACAACGGGATAACTTACAAAACTGACCAATGATAAAAATATATATAACCAAACCAATCCAAGAGGCCAAAATAAGGAAATAACTATACCACAATATGAATATCGCTATTACTATATCAGAACATATGTATATACCGTAATATTATAAATATTGATATCACAAATATCGTCTCTGCCACACTTACAAAAACGTAATTACCCATCTCAATGACATCATGTTAAAGACTACAGACCATATATTTACATCAACACAGAAACATACACAAAGCCCCGAACAAACTTTATTGAAAATGTGCAATACAATGAGAGCGTGGCATTTGTAGTGCGAGTTTGCTTGAATTTGTCTTAAATCATTACTGTAAAATGCCGTTACAGGTTGTGCTTACAGCAGTGTGTACAATGTTGAGGACGGAATGTTTTGCATAATTAGTAGCAAAATACTGTCAGATAACGCCATTTATAAATATGACATTTATTATTTGAATATACGAACGACTGGTTGGTATTAATAGGCATTTAATTCCGTATTACAGTGCGGACGAGCGGAGGGAGGAGAAGCGAGATGCCCTGTTCGTGGTGGAATCGGACGGGTCCGTGCTCTGGATACCACAGGCCATTTTCAAAAGCTCATGTGCAATAGATATAATGCACTTCCCTTTCGACGTCCAGATCTGTAAGATGAAGTTTGGTTCCTGGACATACGATGGCAGTAAGATCGACCTGTCCTTTGTATACACGACTGAATCGGGATTTGACATGACTGACTACGTGAAAAGCAACGAGTGGGACATCAAAACGTCCTACTCCAAAAAGAACGTTATACGGTATGCATGTTGCCCAGAGCCGTTCGTCGACCTGACCTTCATGCTGGAGATCCGCCGGAAGCCGGCCTTCTATAACTACATACTCATACTTCCGTGTATCCTCCTCTCATCGCTCACATTGGTGCTCTTCTGGCTTCCCCCAGAGTCCCCGGCCAAAATGCAGTTGGGTAAGTTTTATTGTTGTGACAGGCACAGAACACTGGGGTTTCTGATCATGAGTAAGGTACACCGTGACACATTGAACACATTTTGGAATATTCTTCAATATAAATGCTTGATTTTAAGAGACCGACGATATAAGCAGAAAATTACTAACCATATCACAAAACATGCGTTACAATTCCATAGGCTGTGACTTTATCAGATTTAGAGAAACAAGTGCCCGTGGTGGCTAGTGACAATTGTTTTTTGGTGTGCTCCGCGGTCAGTTTCTATATACAGTTGTGACCAAACCTCGTTGTGTAATTCCTTCTCTTGATGTCCAGACGATCATCCAGAACACTATTGACCACTCTTCATGGTATGATTGGTTTTAAATCGGGTACTTGCCGTCAACATTAATCAGGAGAAGTGTGCTCACAGTCACCGTGTCCTCGTTTCCCTGTCGTCTAGTGTCGGGTTGTCAGGTCTCATCCGCAGTCGCACTGACCGAAATCGCGTCGTACTTGAGCCAACACTCGAGCCACAGATTTGGGCTATAACAAGTCGTACACGGATTCGTATTGTTGATTATACAAGAAATAAGTTTAAGGTTAACCAATATAAAATGATTCCTTCGATAGTCTATATCTGTGGACATCACACATTTTCTGAATAGATTAGGCAGGTATTAGTTACCAAGTCTACAGTCTTGAGTCGTGTCCGTAACATGTCGCTCACATCTGCAGTCAAAGAGCAATGAAAAGAATAGCTGGATACATAGACATTTTGTATCAAAGCAATTACTAGTCCGGACACCGCCTCCATAAACAAACGTATTCGAGGGTAAAAACGGAAATTGGAATGGCTGCTGGAACACGGAAGCTAGTGTTTGTCCGATTCCTTCATCGCCATCAGACACGAGTGTTTCGTTACCGCTCCGGGCACTACAAGAAGGCAAGGGCTTCTTCTCTAGGCTTTACGTAATGTTGTTAGGTGGTCTGATTTAATTTCTGCTGGATGAATTTAGTTTTCTATAGAGACGAGATATATTACTTGGCGGAGTGTATTTAGACCGTTTTGCGCTACTGCTGTATGGCACAGAAGCGAGACTTGGAAGCGGTTTTGCTGCTATCATCAGTTGGGCGTTTGCCCTCTTCAATTATAGATCTCCTGTTAATAACCATCATGTCGTGGCTTGGTTACAGAAGTTTAATCCTTTTATTTGTTCTACCACTTATTAACATTCGAAAGCAAAACAAGTCTTCGTGGAATTGTTTACTTAATATATAATATGAAATCTTCTACAACGTATAGCAATGGTAAACATCCAATGGTACGAATATAACGGTATTTTAATAAACTTTGGTTGAGAGTAATCAGCTTGTATTGACGAGAACCGATATTTGTGTATCTAGGTGCTGGCAAGTTCCCGAGCTACGACAGGTGGTGTCATGTTAATTCAATAACGTAGGCTGTTATGGAGGAAAACCGGTCCTCATCAGTAGTGATTTGTTTCTCTCTGACAGGCGTCAAATTGAAATAGGAGGTTGCCTCGGCTGTGAACGGTTTAATGATGAAATGGCGACATAATGCGGAGGGTACATTGCGGTCGGACAGCCTCTGTAGCAATCTCTCCTCTCACAGAATGCATTGCGGTCTCTTTATTTCATCTCCTTAAATTCTTCACGCCAGTTCAAGATTTTTGGAAAACATACTTGCAACATGTTATGATATACAATTATAAATGAATCTTTTCGTGTTCTTACACCATGTTTGATTTGATCAGTTTTGCATAAATATTTTTTAATGAAATGATAACCTTGTATCATACTTTAACGGAAATATTTGTGAGGGACATTGGGGTTAGGCAGCTGATACATAATGAACTCTACTTTTACTTCAGAACCTACACGTGGTTCGGGACCAAACGTTACTTTAAAGATGATATTTTGTTACTGATTCCAAGTATACAATAATTTGAATTATATGCGAAAATCAGTCATCAAATATTCATTGTTGCCTTTGGTGTATCAATAATGCTATAATGTGGGTACACCATCACTGCTCTTGCTTGTTATAGGAATGAACATATTCGTTGCGTTCTTCGTGCTGCTGTTACTACTGGCGGAGTCGACGCCCCCGGCCGCCTCCTCCATCCCTCTCATTGGTAGGTACCTCCAATACAAACTTTCTATCAATGGGCACACCACCTTCGTCTGCTGAAAGCCCATAATAGCGGACATAAAACCGTCAAAATTAAGCACACAACACAGGTGACACAGAACAGACATCAGATAGAACACACGCCAAATACAGCATGTAAATGGCACACAACACATACTTCAAATTGACTTCACAGCAAGGACATAAAGGGGCACTGCAGAAACAACATACTTACGTACAGGACACACCAGACAGACAAACAGGGAGTATAACGTAGACAACATACAGGACACATCACGCAGACATCATATAAAGAACAACACAGATAACACACAGGTACTTACATGTACTAGTTGTGCGTACTGAACATGTTTATGTTTACTTACAGGTGCTTACTACTGTCTGAACATGGTTTTGTTTATGTTTACTTGCAGGTGCTTACTACTGTCTGAACATGGTTTTGATCACTCTGTCCACCTTCCTCTCCGTCATTGTGGTAAATCTCTACTTCCGGGGGTCGCGTACCGAGGTCCCTCGCATTGTTAAAAAGGTGAGCCTCCATTTACATCGTTGGTTCCCAAAGCGTGACTAAAAGAATAAATAAAATTATTGTCAAACAATAATAAAAGTGAAAGTCTAGTGTAGATTAATATAACATGGTAATCAAAATTGTTTGGAATACAGTTTTTACTGGTGTTGAAAACACTTTTGGGAGACAGAGGAGTCTCCATCCAAACACTCAGTATATTGTTGTTAAATTGTCTGGTAGTCTATTGGAGAGTTTACCATGCTTAACGTGTTATTGTGTGTATTTCCAGTTTATATTGATGTTGTAGGGTGTTTGATATGCCACTTTTTGTATTCCAGGTGTTCGTGGATATTTTAGCGTGTTTAATGTGTATGAAAGATCAAATTCGCGAAAAACCAAAGTTGAAAAGTCAGGGACAAGTGATAAATAAAGACAAAAATTGCAAATATGACAAAGTTGGATACTATGAGATGCAGACAGAAGAGAGTTGGAAATGCCTTTCAAACGGTACGTCTGGTTTGAACAATGACCCAGAATCACAACCACAGACGGCGCTACAGAGCACTATCAGTGGTCTCGAGGCGGACGTACGGGAAATCAAGATCCATCTGCGGCAGCTATTTGAACGCACTGTGCAGCAGGAGGTAAAAGAGAAGACTGCCAGGGAGTGGAGGGTCGTCGCTCTCGTCCTCGACCGACTATTCTTCTTCGTCTACCTAACGGCAATTGTTGTGTCGATTATAACGGTATTTAAAAATGTCCTTTTCCATTCATTTTCCTAGCGTGTCTCGCACAGTAAGACACTCAGACCTAACCGGTTTTTTTATTCTGCACGGTACTAACACGGTGTCTTTACTCCCTATCGTGTCTCCTGTGACTCTAGGGAAAGGAGCGCTGCATGCATTTTATAACTAACGCTCGCCTGACTCTCACTGACTTCCAGTCGATCTTCCTGGCATGAAGATGTTAATGACAGGTACAGACCACTCTTGTGGGGCCTCTTATAGTCATAGGACAGTTTACCCTGCACTGCGCATGCTGATTTAATGGTGATATTTGAATATAGAATTAACTATGTAGGGTTACTAGGGAAATTGAATTACTGTAGACTGTAGACCATGCTAGCTCTAGAATTTCTCAATGGGACGATCATTCTGCCACAGCCTGGATTAACACTAGAAACAGAAATTGCACCGGTACCTTTTCCGGATATGATGTATGGTACCTTTTTTTCACTTTTTCTTTATTTGCACTACAAACTCAGCATGTATTTTGTTGAATTAAGAACAACTTTAATATTTTGTTTCAAACTATTCCGCAGACAATGTATAACATCCAATCCGGAGGGACACAGCACATCCGCAGTGTACATGATATAAACTGAGCAGTACTTGCACGAGGGCATGGTGATGGCGGGCATTATTTCGCTGTAGTGATACTTGGTTGAAGAAGTGACGGTGACTGGCATGTTCTCGACATTTGTTGAGGACTTGGTGGTGGCGGGCATATTCTCGCTGTAGTGGTACTTTGTTGAGGACATGGTTGTGGTGGCTTGTATGTTCTGTCTGTAATAGTAATTGGTTGAGGACTTGATGGTGGTGGGCATATATCCGCTGTAGTGTTGACGGGAATGTATATTTGGTGTTGATGACTTAAACTCAGTCTCGATCGTCTGAGGGGATAAAATGTTGACTTGTAAACGACGGCCTACTTTAACTGGCCTGTAGATGGTGATGTCTAGTTAATTCGACCACTTCAACACAACGTCCAGTTCATATGGCCTGGTGTACCAAGAACAGACAGAAGAGAAGCATTGTGTTTATGAGTAAGGTCGGATACAAGAACTAGCTTCTAGAAGTTAAGCACGTACGTGTGACATTTGTGAATAACGAAACAAAGATGGAGGTCGGTGGAAATACCTGCACTGGACATAAGCCGATAAATGCGCTGTTGAACAAAACAAAATGTTCTGAGTGCACAGTAAAGAAACATGATGTACACATATACTGCTGACGAAATAACAGCAAACAGTACACATAAACTGCTGACCAGTTTTACATAAATATGTTTAGGTCGCTTTAATTCACATCTTTACATTGTTCTCCGTAGCAATCAGTCATACACGCATGATACTTATACAAAATGTCAGCGTCGTTCGTCTGTGAGACCTAGGAGCCGCTGTGTGATGGTTCTTTTTCAGAAGTGTTTCAAATTTACCAATTTATGTGTTTACACCTGTACAATCTGGCGGGGCTACTAAATGTAATGGCTGGTCCGCGATGAGATGTCGTCACAGACCCTAGGGATAATACGAGGGACACGATGGCGCGGGACCCTTGCAACTAGGGCGGCACACTGTCAATTAAGAAATATGTGCGAGCGTTAAGTCACGTCTTGAAACTAATGTACCAACTAGTAATTCGAATGCACGTTTTTGCATAATTGGATCGTAAGGTAAAATATGAATATGATCTTTGCAATTGATTCATTTAACAAGACTCGGTAAAACCAATTTTGGGCCGAGAAATTATTATCAGGATTTGCTTAACACAAACTGTACAGAACTTGTTATGTGCATGGCGCGCGAAGACTAGTGTGAGCACCAATAACAGCGCTCTCTAGCAACGCTTAGAGAAACAGTGTATGCAAGTTTGCAAGCTGGACAATTATTTCAATGTACTTATATATGTTTATATGTATTTATCCATCCGTCGACTCATCCATGTATACTCATTTAAGGTAGAGAGTCCCAGCGCTCTGTGTTGTATTTCCAACGAGGAAACTGTTCCAATTTCAAGACGTACAATGTACACTGTAAAATTGCTTGCCAATTTACTATATTAAAGATACAGATATTTAATCATACTTTCCTAATTCACAAAACGGGTATTATATCCCTTGATTACAACAAAGGTAGCTGGTCTACAGCCCTAACGTAAATCATATTTGTTATGTTCATACTTTCCTTCAAAATTGATGGGAGTAACTTCAAAATGTTCGATATTTCTAAAAATGGTTCATAACCATGTATTTTCTTTTTATTTAGAGGAAATAACAAATTTAACAAGAACACAGTTTTCCTTATACGATATAAAAGTGTTGGGACCCTCTTCCTTAATCTTGAACATTCTAAGGACAATTTGATGTACTCGTTATGAAAACAATAATATGGTCATGATTCAACATCGTAGCCCGTCCAAAGAGCATAGCCAACAAATTCTATTTTATGTCATCCTTACTAACATTATGTACATAGTCACTCATCAGGACTTGTATATTTAAGTGTTGTGTTGTACAAGTATAGAACTAACTAATCGCGGTGTATTTCTGTACATAATGACATAACCTATTGGAAATGCGTATTGACTAGGAAATACTATTAGCATGGCATATTTACTACTAGCAAGATCATTAACAATAGCCTTTATATATGACATGCAAACGCTGTTACTTTGATGTTCATACAACTTGAAAATCATTGTCATAACTAGCAATTACATTTGAATATGACGCATGTCATCTGAACAGGAAATAACACTGAACTGTTACTGAAATGTACACGTTACTACCTTAGAATAAAGTTATTTTAAAGGTACATGTAAACATGGAGTACACAAGACTCGTATATATCTGTTAACCTAGTGAGCACGTGATAAGTATATGTCAACCTGGTGAATACGTGACTAGTATCTGTCAACCTGGTGAACACGTGACTAGTATCTGGTCAACATGACATACACGTGACTTGTATCTGGTCAACATGACATACACGTGACTTGTATTAATATCAAAGTTGTGTACACGTGACTGGTAATTTATCTGTCAATGGTGTACACTTAACTATATACACAGTTTCTGTTAAAATGACGTACACGTGACTGACTTTCTATAAACATGGTATTTATATGACCATTGAATGTGTGTCAACGTAAAACAATGTTCCATTATGTTTATGACCATCAAACCTGAAAAAAAAATACAATTAGATATGGGCGTAATGCACTCACACCAAAGCAAATGTTCAAAGTAAGTGTCAATGTTTCTATATGTGTCTGTCCAATTAGTAATACATCAGGTTGTTGGTGTACATTTCCAGCATGTGTAATTGTCTACAATGTTGTATATGTGTTTATATCTCAGTTTTTCTACCAACATGACTTTTTTTGTAGAATGTATAATGTATTTTAGGTGAAGAGAAAATACAAACACCTGAATTTACACATAGATCCTACATATATAGCACGTTCATTGTTGATAATTCACCCTGTATTTGATAGTTTGTGGCGTGAATCTCCTTTCTGAAATAATTAAACATAAGGAAACAGGTAGAACATCTCTGCTAAACAATATTTTTGGTTAATTAAGTGATACGACATATTATGATTTGATTGTTTTAAGGGCAACAATACCACAGATTACGGGTTGTATATGTACCGCAAGTATCGCATATCGTTCGGTAACAATGTATTTGTTCAGATAAACCCCAGCACGTCTACTGGTTACACTACATACCAGTTGTCAACGTACACCTCAACACGTGTACATTGTACTGGTTACGCTACACCAGTTGTCAACGTACACCCCAGCACGTGTACTGGTTACGATACACCAGTTGTAAACGTACACCTCAGCACGTCTACTGGTCACGCTATACCAGTTGTCAACGTACATCCCAGCACGTGTACTGGTTACGCTAAACCAGTTGTAAACTAACACCCAAGCACGTGTACTTGTTACATTACATCATTTGTCAACGTACACCTCAACACGTGTACTGGTTACGATACACCCGTTGTAAACGTACATCCCAGCACGTGTACTGGTTACGATACACCCGTTGTAAACGTACACCCCAGCACGTGTACTTGTTACGTTACACCATTTGTCAACGTAGAATCACGCACTGACAATGGTGAAACCATATTAGATGTCATCTGAGCACGTGTATTGGTGACGCTACATCAGTTGCCAAGGTAGACCCATGCACGTGCACTGTTATGAACCTTATAAGTTGTCACCCTAGATCTCAGCACGTATATACTGTTTATAAGTTTTCTTTAAATTTCTCATTGCAAATTTCAGTTGAACATCAGCTATACCAGATTGTTCACTAAACTGTATGTCAATGTTTGTTACTGATGTCCGAAACTATGGAACCATTATAAAGATCCCGTCAGCCTTAGATTCCATGTGCCATCCATTTGTGCGTTTGAGGTAATCTGAAGTTCTGTACAATCAGTGCTACTGTTTCGCCAGCTAGCACTTATTGTAATGTACACAGCACTTACAGGAGATAAAGCAATACAGCGCCCAATCCTATATTTTACATTTTGGACGCCAGTGTTCTTATTCTTATGCATCATGGAGCCACATTTTTTATATTCGACATATGTGTAGAACTGTGAATACTAGTACCTGTATTGTAACATATATGTGCCCGCTGAAGTGCACACTTGTACGTGCTTACAGTATGGAACCTCGTACAAACATGCGCCATTGGTACATTGTACGTATTGTTATAAATCCGTACGTCTATACAGAACATTGCTCTCAAAAGTGGCTATCTACTTTTCCTATTTGTTCATATGTATGTGGACGTATATATGTTAATACATCGTACATGGAATCATGTTTTTGATGATGAAGACGTGTTAATGAAGGTACGTCGTATTATACATGTACAGATGACGGCACGTTCTATTGGTACACGCGCATGCCCTAACGTCGTACTTGCTCGAGTGTTTATGTCACTACATGTGTATATGTACACGCGCATGCCGATACGTCGTATCAGCACACGTGTGCTTTGCTACGCCATATTCATGCATACGTGTGTATTTCAATAGTGCGTATATTGTACAGTTGTCAGGCTGTACGTCCAATGATCCATTAAATGATCACAAAACACACCTGATTTCAAAGAGCTGTGTTCTCGTCTCTTTAAAGGCGCAATTGTATTATATATTCTTGTAGAATCTGATTCTATTTTGTATTATATACGAGCAGGTTTAATGTAAGTTATCTGCAGAAATAATCACTGCATTAATGTTCCTTGGTTATACTGCATGCTGAACACACGAACAACTCTCTCTACTTAATGTGTACGCGAGATAACAAATCGAAATAAAAATAATCAAGAAATATTTTGTCTGTGTTTCTTTTAAGATATTGTCTTACATTCAGTTGTTTAAAACGTAATAATTTCCCTCAACTACAATGTGACACACCTCAAACTGATCAATCATACCTACATGTTACACTTCAGATTTATCATACACACGTGGTACACCTCAGATTTATCTTACACACGTGTTACACTTAAAATAATCATACACACATGTTACACCTCAGATTTATCTTACACACGTGTTACACTTAAAATAATCATACACACCTGTTACACCTCAGATTTATCTTACACTCGTGTTACACCTCAGATTTAAAATACACACGGGTTACACCTCAGATTTATCATACACACATTTTACACCTCAGATTTATTATACACACATTTTACGCCTCAGATTTATCATACACACGGGTTACACTTTAGATTTATCATACACACGGGTTACACCTCAGATTTATCATACACACATTTTACACCTCAGATTTATCATACGCACGGGTTACACTTTAGATTTATCATACACACGGGTTACACCTCAGATTTATCATACACACGGGTTACATTTCAGATTTATCATACACACGTGGTACACCTCAGATTTATCTTACACACGTGTTACACTTAAAATAATCATACACACCTGTTACACCTCAGATTTATCTTACACTCGTGTTACTCCTCAGATTTAAAATACACACGGGTTACACCGCAGATTTATCATACACACATTTTACACCTCAGATTTATTATACACACGGGTTACATTTCAGATTTATCATACACACGTGGTACACCTCAGATTTATCTTACACACGTGTTACACTTAAAATAATCATACACACATGTTACACCTCAGATTTATCTTACGCACGTGTTACACTTAAAATAATCATACACACCTGTTACACCTCAGATTTATCTTACGCTCGTGTTACACCTCAGATTTAAAATACACACGGGTTACACCGCAGATTTATCATACACACATTTTACACCTCATATTTATTATACACACATTTTACACCTCAGATTTATCATACATACGGGTTACACTTTAGATTTATCATACACACGGGTTACACCTCAGATTTATCATACACACGGGTTACACCTCAGATTTATTACATTGTATACACACATTTTACACCTCAGATTTATCATACACACGGGTTACACTTTAGATTTATCATACACACATGTTACACCTCAGATTTATCTTACACACATTTTACACCTCAGATTTATTATACACACGGGTTACACTTCAGATTTACCATACACACGTGTTACACTTCAGATTTATTATACACACGGGTTACACCTCAGTTTTATGATACACACGAGTTCCACCTCAAAATTATCATACACACTGGTTACACGTAACAAATTGCATATACAATTGTTACAATTCCAATTCATCAGTTCAGAGAAAAAAATCTTAATATACATGATTTTATTCCACACCTTATAAAATAACCATTTCAGAACGTCAATTAGCAATGACGTGCAAGTCGATCGTAACTGAGGCTTGTGTCCATAAAAAACATCAATAAACATTCAAACATTGTTTTTCGCAAGTGTTAGTAAACACTGGCGACATGCACCTCGTAGTTACTCAATAATCCTAGAGTCAAACACATAAAGATGACGCTGTTTCGTAGAAAGAAGTATCTGTGCATTTTCCATTTGTTGGCATGTATGTGCAGAAGGAGATGAGATCAGAAATTATGTTCGGAAATAGAGGAATATAACAATAAAACATGATTGCAAAACGAAAAGGGGAAAAAAGCCCAAGAAGAGCAAGGAATTGTTTACATGCTAGGTGCAAACAATCACAGACAAAAAAGACATACTTGAGTTGCCATTTACACACAGAATGACATGTCGAGGAAAGCGTTAATTTCGTAGAAACCTTTCTGACTGACACCATTGGGTTACAAATGCTGGAATGCGCTGTCAGACAATTAAAGCGGGTATGGAAGGGAGCACGTGCCAGACTGACAATACGCGTGCGCTCAGCGCCGCCCCGTGATCAAGCCTCCTGGACGACTAATTATAGTATAGTTACCAGGTTAATGTTTACAAAAGCAACAGAACGATTGGAATAGGACGGTTTAATGATGTATTCCTTAGCTATTTCTTAACCGCTTACTCTAAATCGTTATCGTAATCGTTTGTATTATCATTGGTGGTGATTATCTTTAAGTACACAACTCTTGCGCATGGAACCTAATATGCTGTATTAAAACGCCCATAACCCGGCACTTAGGGCAGCGCACTTGTCGAGTAGCGCCACCACTAACGCTAATCAATATCTCGACTGGAACGTAGATAAAACGTGTCAACACTTCGAAACTTCTCGGGGGAGAAACTCCGGGTAGGATTCATTGTTAACGGTGAATATTAACTTTAAGTCATACACGAGAAATCATTATCCCTTATTACCACCGCGTCTAGTGTCTTATCGTCACTGAGAAAAATCCAAGGGCTCGATATTGTAATTGTGTATTGATTCTACCTTCAATGACAATAACGGATACATTTCCACTTGACACAGTTAACAATCGCCCGACACGTACTGCGCAACAATCACAACGTCCTTCACTATCATAAAGCAACAATTGAAGAAGCGATCTACGAAAAAAACATGTTCATGTTGCCATTCGAGACCACATAACAATGATACTTTTAATTACAGGTTAAACGTTAAAACTCTTCACGTCATATCACATATACAGTTACAATTTTACATTATACGAACAAAATGGTTTGTGTTAAATTATTGATACACCTTCTATTCTTGTCAATCGACCTCGTTTTACTTCCATTCTTTATGCATTGTACAACAAAGATTATTAGAAGGTCATGTTTCTTACATGGGCGATATGCGACACTTGGAAGTCAACATTGACAATACTACAGGAAGTTAACCAGTTCACTGCTGTAACACTATCACGAAATACCGGATTTGACCGTGTTACTGTTAGCTTGTTCGTTAGAGCTTCTCACCATCGAGCTGACAAGGACAGGTGTACTGGTAGGAATCTAAATGGCTTTTGCTTTTACATTGGCGGCGTCCATCAGATACATACATGACTCCCGAGTGATACGTGTTTAGAGGCACTAAGGTGATATTTGAGATAAGAAGGTGATCTCTGAGGGAAAGGGTTGACCTATGGTGTGTTATCTGAAGCTCAGAGGTGCTAATTATTGGCAGGATTTAATGTAAATATTGATATCCTCACTCTTAAAAGTTTTAAAACTATTTGTTTTTTGGTATTTTCATGGTTATAAAGACGTGCTCGAGAAATACGAGTTTATATGTTCGTACTCAATAGTTTCAAATGAAATGTTTAAATCCCCATCCTCAATAGGATTCAAAATAATGTGAATACTGTATGCGCATGCTCAAAAGTATCCAAACCCAACATATTTATAGAAATTATAAGAATATATGAAACAGTGAAATGTTGACCTTTTTACATTGTATTACCTCAAAATGACATTTTGCATTATGTTTGGTTCCTGCACTTGTTGGAATACCAAGTATTGAAAAGGCAGATCGCGCTGCCAGAGCGGCTTTATTGCTAATACCTGTCAAGTGTATGCTATATTTTACTGAATTTAAGCCACGTATAACAATGTTTGCAAGGTCACAGTTGTAAAACAATAGAAATCAATGCGTAGACAACAAATTACACTCTATACAACCTGTAATCAGTGAATGGTGCCCTAGCTAAGGAGAAAGGCGCGGAGACCAAGCTGTTCTTACCATTACCTATCCTTACTTATTGAAATGCGAAGACCAGCTTTAACGCAAAACATGTCGCGAACAAATGTGGACACCATCATGGTCGATAGGACTCGGACTCAAAGTTTATATCATTTGAATGAAGTAGCTTTCATCAGGCGGTAATGTACTAGTACTGTTACATGGTTCTGATAGGATTCAATAGGAGAGATAGGCCTGACAAACAGATTCAATTTAATTACGTTAAAGTCGTCCATTCCAGGAAAATAATGTAACACACTTAATGTGACATTAATGGGCTTCCGTTGCCAGACGAAGTAAAAAAGCAGCCGATGAATTTAACGTCACTGTAAAATAACAGCGACTTGTGTAGCTGAGTTACCTAACTGTGGATTTACAGAATGGGTGTTACTGCTAAATGATAGCACGTTAACTCGACACGGCCTAGCTGTATAACTGACAGCGCCCGGGTTAATATCCTCTACAGTCAAGTCTTAATATTTTAATAATTGTTTCATGCACGCTAATGGCCTGTTTGTAATGCAAATTATTCTATTCGGGAAATGCATTGCCATTCTCACTTAGGGATGGCTCATTCTGTTGTACACCTACTCCTGTGACGAAACTGTCAGGGAAGACATGTGTGCAATGAGTCAGATGAATAGCAATTAGCTTTTACTGGAGTTAATATTTAACAGGTACGGCGCTGTGTAAAATGCCTGACCTATTTCAGTTTTTCTGTGAGGCACTTTTCCATGATTTTTGAGAATTGGATTTCTAATTTACAAATTGAACTTTAAGAAAACCGCGCACCAAAGAACCAGATAAATGAATAATAAATAGCTACCATCTTTAACTATTTTCTTAAGGGTAATCGGAACAGTGAATCGCTAATCAAATAGAATGATTACCAGACTTGTACTGCAAATTGTCGGTGTTATTGGGTGTTCAGCGAGTATGAACGAGTTGACCTTTAGCAAAAATCCACAATTTATATTGTAGAGAACTTTACATCTACGAATGGACAACGCCTTACACGTACTATAAATGTTTAGACAGGAATAGTTTAGTTAATGTGTACCATTTCCCTTTGAGGTTTGACCACGAGTTAACAATTACACGTAGAGAATATGATACTGCTGTCTTGCCTCTTGTTTCACCATTGATTTGTCCATGTATGCGCTGAAAAAAGCGCTACAGTAAACCATCAAATCGTCCAAATAATAGTTCATGAACATACGTTGTACGTTTTATTCCTGCTATCATTCTAATGGTCCAGTGTAGCTTTTTGGGATACGTAGCCGGACGTTACTACGGATGCAGGTACAAGTACTATAACTGATTACATCAATAATAATGTTAACTTTCAGAACCCATTATAAACCATTTAAAAAAAGGCACTGTCAATCAACTGATTGTATTTACCCCCGAATATCCTTAGCCAACCTGAGCAATGCGATTGGTATAACATCTGTCTAAGACGGACGGACGTGAGTGACGACCATCTATCTCGAGCTACGTTGCTGACAGGGGTTGTGAAGACTGAGTTACCTACTAGCCAGGTGGCATAGGTCCACACTTATACACTTACTATTTTAGTCTTAAGATGATAAGACAACTTCATTTTAAAACGACAATGTCAAATACAGCAGTATGAAGTTTTGATCAAAATATAACACATGACACAGAATCTCCCGGATCTCTCGTCCAGGATAAAGAATACAGCTATGACTGAACCATTCAGAATGTATAAACAATTTGATATTTGCGCCAATATCAGAGTTTTTGTCTATCTTTGATTCGATGATTGAAGTGGCTAATCAACGTCAGCCTAAAAATGGCGCCATTACCTGTTTTAGTAATCAGCAAGCCCTACTGGAAGGAAATGGTAACTAAATCTTTTCTATGCGAAAATCATCGAGATGTGCCGATAAACGCCGATGTGTGCCGATGAACAGACAAAAGACAGGACCACCCTCCCCTATATAACAAAAGCAACAGTGTCAGAGTCTAAAGGATACTAACAGACAGCTGCCAAAACAGTCGCGATAAAAAAGCAACGCCTTTGACATATCTCTTCTTTAATGCATTATATTTTAAGACATGTTCAATGTTTACAGAGTGTCATAGATAGCAACATGAAAGTAGCAGTATGACTGAGTTAAGACAATCAAAACATTCCCATGAGGCGGCCCATAGCGATGATAGAAGGTGTTTATACAACTTTGAAAAAAACGTTGACTTGTGAATGGAAATCCTACCTCACTCTATCACTTAGCTGAAGTGCCATTTCTTATACATTACTTGTATAAAATCTAGCCATTTCCACCTCTTGCACGTTGACGACGTCACAATATGAAATATAAAAGTCAAGGTTTGTATACTCAGTGTCTGTATTTACTGTACGACACTGTACCAGATTTGTCTGCTATAACGCGAGGTAATGGCAACATCAAATTCAATAAGTATTATACAATTTATATCATCCTGTCCACTGCAGGCTGTTGGTGTTCGGTAAATATAGCGTTTTACGGTTTGATATTATTCAGAGACCACATTATCTAAGTGTGCATAGAATCTTACGATACAAGTATAAAATTCAAATGACAAATATAAAGGGTTACAACAGGGACATCCGATCGTTTTAGTCTCTGCAATGTCCACTAAAAATATGTGATTCTGCAAGGTCCCACATTAGCCTCCTCATACGGAACCGTGCAACAGTAAGGCTATTGTTGGTTTCTCCGATAATCTCCGAGTTTGTAAGAGTGTACATGCAGTGGATACAGCAGGTATCTTCTTCACTCCGAGAATACACAGGTTCAGTGATATATACAGCGCATTATGATTTGTTTGCTTGCAAAGCTGTGTCATTCAAATAGATCATAAATACCATACAAAAACAGTTCAATACTGATATCTACGTTTTCTCTGCCTCTTATGTTCTTTTTTAACTTATAATTTATATTTAAAATTAAAAATGCCCGCCTTATCGATAGTCCACACAATTTCGTTCAGTAGTTTGAACGCGTGCTAATTGGCAAACAAAGTAGTACTTTGAAGTTTTAACAAAAACTTCAAATTTATTCCACAATTCAGTATCAATACAATTGCGTATGATATGTCTATAGGGTGATTTAAGTTTATCAATAGAACTCTGAACTGAAAGTTAGATTTGAAATTGTTTCGATTTTTCCAGGAACAAATTTCGCGCATGGACAAATACAGTGAACACCATAAATCCGACCTTGCCCTCCACGAGGGAGTTATTTTTGGAACTTAATTCGAACTTTTCTCTTTGCGCATTTTGTGAAGAATCCAGGCGTGAATGTATTTGTTAATTGTATGGGAACCTGACAACAGTCGGTAGATTCTATAACAGACTCGTTATTTGACATGTCGTCAGAAAATGAGGAACCGTGGTTGCGAGACACGTGAAACTGATAGCGTTTGATGTGAGTGATCTTGCGAAGGAGCACAGGTTCGTTACAAATGTCTGAAATNCAGTGCAGTGTAACAGACGATATTTCTGATAAATTGCATGAGCGTTAAAATTGTTTCCATTGCCGGCATTGGTGATTTCAACCGATGTGCATTTTGTACGATATTGCAGACCTTGGTCTTGTTTTTGTTGTAATAAAAGTGTTTTTTATTTTATTTTTTATTTTGCACATAAATTTACAATGACATTGTCAAATCTCACAATGACCATCGACATTTCAGCAGCCGTCATGTTTATTTATATTGGATATTGTAGTTCCGGTCAGTGTTGTATTAGTACGCTAAGAATTGTGTCTCGTGATGCATGGTAATTAAAGTCCTATCAACGACACAGCTTTCAAAGAGGCTATAAAGTGACAATGCCATGCAAATGTAAATACTACACTGTACATAGGGAATCTCCAACCATTTATCTTTATAGATGAAGCGCAACTGAGCAATTCTCGTGAAATCAAGATGGAATGTAAAGAAGGTTCTTCTTCCGATGATTTTCGTACATAACTATACCATTTAACAAACACCGTTTATGGCTTTCGTCGTAGATGTTAATGACGTAATTGTGTAATGAGAAACAAACAACGGTGTACATTGTTTACACAGGAACAAAGAACGGTGTACATTGTTTACACAGGAACAAAGAACGGTGAACATTGTTTACACAGGAACAAAGAATGGACTACATTGTTAACACAGGAACAAAGAACGGACTACATTGTTTAAACAGGAATAAAGAAAATACTTCATTGTGTACACATTCTAACACAGAGCAAACTTCAATGTGTAGTCAGAAACACAGAGAAGACTTAACAGTTGTACACATACTATCAGGAACAAAGAACGGACTACATTGTGTACACGGGAACACAGAACAAACTCCAATGTGTTCACAGACAAACACAGAACAAACACCAATGTGTACACAGACTAA